>NW_025053543.1:0-8188 GCF_019279795.1 Protopterus annectens | reverse complement strand
AAAAAAGGAAAAAAATAGGGTGGGCTGAACACTACAGACTAAAAAAAAGGAAAAGGGGAATAAAACCCTAACTAAGCTTTTTTTTTGACAAGAAAATTTATTACCTCAGCTGGCAAAGGAGACCTCTTTAAGCGCAAAGAGATCTGGGTAGTTCCCCTTGCATCATGGGATATAGGGTTGCCTCGAGCTGGTAAAAGGAGTTCTCAAAAAGGTGGAGCCGAGGATCGGCTCAACCCATCCAGCAAGAAAAGGGGATTGACAACAAATTATTTTTATTTCTTAAATAAACCAAATTTTATGTCATAGTAAACACAAAACTTTTACATTTGTAATTTTTTGGAATTTAAATCTAGCAACCACTTTTAAAAACTTCCAAAGCAGCATTTTATTCATCAGCTGAAATAGAGGCAAGGAGTTCTGTCTGGACTTGATTGTGAGATATTTAGAAAATGTAAAATTATATCTTTGAATCCAAAAAAAACCTTAAATCCCCATTTTACCTGAAAGACAGATAAAAATTTTTGCTAGTTTTCATTATGTTTTAAGATGAAATCAAAACCCCAAAAAGGGTTTTTGGAATTTTGACATAAAAATATGAATGTTATTTGACCCAACATTAAAACTGAGATGGCCCAACATCACTATGTTATTAAAGTCTGCCAATATTACACCCCAGTTGTTCCTATTCCCTCTTTCTTTTTAACCATCATTTTTTTCCCCCGGGGAAAAAAGAGTCTATTTGGGGTAAAAATACCATATCATTTCCGGGAAAAAAGATCCTAAACCCAGATTTTGTTAATATGGGAATATAAAAAAATTACCTTTTTGTGAATTGCTTATAAAATTTTTTTCCCCAAACAGCTCCTCTGATCATTCAAGTTGAGAATATTTTAAGCTCTAAATTCCAACAGCAGCTTTTCTGGTTTTTTTAAAAAACTCTACTTTTCATAAAAATCTGTAATGCACCCCAAATAAAATTAGCAGTTTACTCTATTACCTTTCCTTTCTAGATTTGTATGTCTTGGATCCTCCCTTTTTCCAATAATTTCCACCCCCTCTTATTATTGTCTGTACCCCATTGAGTCACCCTATTGGCAGAATCTTTTTCCCCATTCCGGGTTTTTACTTAAAACATTTTCTGCTACTTTATGAATAACACAAAAAGTTATGTAAATTTTCCCTCTGAGCGTTTTTCATTTGTCTTCAAACTGGGAATATGGATCCCAGATCTGCCCCACCCCTTTTCAGCATGTTTAAGCCCCCTCCCCAAAATCTCACTGTTTTCCTCCTTGATCAGTTTTGCTGATGAGCAATAAAAGTGCCAAATAAAACCCTAAAGCACCAAAAGGGAAAGAAAAAGGCTTAAATAGATTTTCCATCCTGTCTACCACAACCCACATAACGGGAAGAAAGGGTTAAGAAAAATAAAAAGCAACAACTCAGATGGAAAATTAAAGGGGAGTACAAACTATCTGAAGTTGTTTCATTTGATCTTCAACCTGGGGGACAGTGCCCCATCCCAAAAATACCCTAGGATTCAAATGATTTGCATGGTTGACCAGCAGATGTTCCTCGGGACAGGTCCAACTTTAAATAAACTTTTATGACCCAAGTGCCGACCAAATGTCATCCAAAAAAACCCATAGTTTGGGCTGAAAAAGGGAAGAATATTGACCAGTTAGAAAACCCCTTTTTACGGGAACTATGCCCCAAGAGATCAAAAAAAGATTCACATTTCAAGAAATTAGAAAGGAAACAAAAATCTGATCAGACTAATGAAAGGTTTTTCATTTAATTCCCAAATCAAGCAAATGCAATTTACACTCTACCTTCTGGAATTTAAAGCGGGAATTATTTTTATACAGCCAGCTTTTTTGCTAAAAAACCAATTATATCCTTGAATTTATGCATTCTTTATTTATTAACATTTTTACTAAACCCTTCAGAAACCCTTTTTCACTGGGGGCCCCAAAAAATCCAAAACAAATATTATGAAAAATAAAAAGGAAAGAAAAATGTATGGTTTAAATAACATATTTTAACCAGAAGAATAATAAAGACTTTGTATAAGAAAACTTTCAATCCAAAAAATAATCATAAAATTTGAAAAATTTGATTTGTTTAGGAAAAAGGATCTAGACAAGGAAAAAAAAAATGACATCAGAAGGGGTTTAAAAAGCAGAATCTGAGAAAATGTGTGAAAAAAATTTACATTTATTTAAGATTGATCGGGAAACATGATTTTAATGTTAAGATTAAACCTTTCAGAAGGGAGGGTTACTGAAAGGGAAAACCCCGTCTTTATGAAAATATAAAAGGGGGCTTGACAGAAAGGTCTGAATCTCGACTTTTTTAGAGGTAATGAACAGAAATGCTGTTTTCCAAACAGAACTTACTGTAGTTGCTGGTTCAAACAGGAAGACACCAAGGACTAAGACTAGAGAATCTCAACAGAACCTTGGCTGGAGGCCTAAGAAAAAAGTATTTAAAAGGCTTTTTGGAAAGTTAGGAAGTTAATTGTTCCAAAAAAACTGGAGATAGCTGCCAGCTAAACCCCTATGAAAAAAACGGGCCCCTAATAAAAAAATATCTAAGAAACTCCAAAATGGTACTCAGAAAAAAAGGTCCAAATCATTGAGATGCCCATATGAAAATGTTTCCATTACTGAAAAAACCCTTTTCCTGGTGGAAGTTTTGGGGGAAAAATTTTTTAACAGAAAAAACCCCACCTAGCTATCACTGGAACTGGCGGGCCCCCGTTTCAAAGCCCAGATCGGGGGGACCCCTTTAAGGAAGATCAGATCCAGAACGGGATCAATGTCCAAGGGGGAAAACAGATGAGCCCCCAGAAAACCAAATTTTGGCCAGAATAAACAGGATGACTAATTGCCAGAGCGAGGAAGGGGGAAAATAAAAGACAGGGGGGTGAAGCAAAAGAGCTTCTCTGGGGCCCCCCAGAAAAGGAAAAAAAAGTCATTTTGGGGGAAGGGAACAAAAATCACAGCAAGGAAAACCCCCACTTTAGAAAGATATGTTCCACTACTGAGGATTCAGAGACCACTGAGGGCATCAGAATAATTCGGGTTCCACCAAAATGCTGAACCCCCCAATGCATTACAAAAAAACAGCTGGTGGAGATTGACCTTTCCACAACCTCATTTTGGAAAAAGGGGGAAAAACGGTTCCTCCTTTTTTTATGTAAGCCCCGACATTGTCTGTCGGGGAGGAAACCCCCCCTTGGGGAAAGATAAAGAGCTTGAAATCAAGATCCCCCCCATCTAGAGGACGCTGATATGAAGAGGGGTTCCAGGGAAAACCATGTTTTGGGACTGCCCTTTCCCATTCAATGCCCCCCACACCTTAGGGGGTTTCCTTCACAAGGGAAAAGGGCACCCAAAATAAGGCCCAAAGCCACCAGAAAGCAATGCACCCAAAAATGAACGGGATGAGATAATGGCAGATCTAGGGGACCACTGGACCTGGGGTCCATGGAAAACCCCTGATAAGCAGACAAGCTGTTATGGCTGTTTGGCCCAGGGACCAACAAAGAACATTCAGCAGGATCTTTGTCTGAACAATAAAACCAATGACTGATGGATTTCCCCAGATTAAAAAAAATCTTTGAGTGGTATCCAACGGGCCCCAAAAATCTAAATTTGAACTAAAAAGGGAATTGTTTAGATTTATGGTTAGGCCAGGGGGCACTAGAAGGAATTCCTGATTGACAGAGAGATGTCTGGAAGTGGAAAGGAACCAATCACTAGGTAGGGGAAGACCGGGAACCCCACCCAAAGGTGAGCAGCCATCACTGCCATCACTTTGGTGAACACCCTTCAGTGGTGAGCCCAAATAGCCTTTTAAAAAAGGCCCCCCGGGGAAAAGGTGCCCCCGGGGGGAACCCGGGTCCCAAAAGCCCCCTTTCTCCAGGGGGGAGAACAATTAAAGGTAAAAAATTTGGAATGCATTTAAAGGGTTGGGCCAAAGGGCTTAAATTAGTCCTTTGGAAAAACCCGGAAAAGATTTATTGGGGGAAATTTTTTCCCTTTTATGGGACCCCTGTGTTCCCCCCCATTGTGGAACTGGGTTTAAAAATGGGGTTTTAAAAATAAACCCTTTGGGGAGATTTCAAACCCCCAAGATGGCGTGCACTCGGGTTTGGGGCGAAAAATCCCAAGATCAGGTTGGGAAATTCAGGGCTGCTGGGTTTTGTCGGGGGAATCCCAAAATATTTGGACCCCCCCAAAATTTTTTTTTAAACCCGTCGCCCCGGTTTAAAATCTGGGAAAGAGCTTAACTTTTCCCCCAGTTCCCAAAGGATTTTGGGGGAAGAACCCTGGGGGGGCCCTACCCGGGTTTTTTTTAAAAAAAGGGAAATCTAAGGGTTTTTTGAACCTTTAAGGGGCCAAGAAAAAACCCCCGCCCGGGTAAAATGGCAATGGGCTCCACCCCCTTTTCAGGAGGCAGGGCCCTTGGGGGGGGGCCCCCCCGGGGTCCCCTTTAAAAACCCCCCCCAAAAAGGACCTTTTAAGGCCCAAAAGCCCACTTGTCCTCCTGCAAAACAACAAAAAGGGGAATTAAAAGCCCCAAAATGGGCCCGCCTAGCCGTCCATGGTGGACCAGACCCCCGTATTTCTTGGGGACAAAAAAAACCCCCAAAAACCCAAAGCTGGCCAGGTTTTTTAATTATCCGGATTTGGGCCCCCGGTTTTCCTTTCCCAAAATGTAATCAAATCCAAAGAGAAAAACCCCAAAGGGGGGCCGGGAAAACCCCAGGAACCGCTCATCGGGGGAAAAAATCAGGTTTTCGGGACACTCCGGGGGGATGAAAACCCCCTAAGGGGGGGAAGGGGGGGCCGCCCCCCCTTTGAGTTTTTTTGGGGGGGCCAAAATTGGCCCCCAAAAATTTAACGGAACGCCCCAAGGGGAAACCAAAAAAAGCCCAAAAAAAAAACCCCCTTTAAAGAACTCCCAACCCAAAAAAAGAAATGTCCCGGCCAACCCCCCCCCTGGTCAAAGACCAAGATGGAAGACTCAAAGATTCCAAAACCTTGGCCATTTTTCCCACTAGGCTTCTAGAAATGGAGGGCCCTTTTTTCAACCCCATAATGGGGATAAAAACCCCCCAAAAAAAAGTAAATTTTTATTTTCGGAAAAACAATGGGAAAAAAAATGCATGCTCCCCCAAAAACCCCCCATTTGAAATTTACATCATCCCCCCTCCTTTTTTTAAACAAGTTTACCCGAAAACCCCAAAAAAGGGAAAAAAAGAAAAGCTTTCAAAATAGTGGGTAAGCGATTAGAAGAAAAAAACATTAATCACTTCCTGGGGCCAAACGCTCTTTTGTCACCCCAGTCCCATCCCTTTTTGGTTGAGCCCCCCAGGAAAAAGAAATTTTCCCCAAAATAAACCCCAAAAAATTTTTTTCCCCTTAAACCCTTAAGCCCGTCAAAACAAAATTCTTTTACTCCCCCAAAAAAAATTTCCCCCCAAATTTATCCCTTTTATTTTTAAATCTTTTCTTTTAAAAAAAAAGAACCAAACCCCCAACAACTTTATAAAAAGGGGGCAAGGGAAAAAATTTTTTTTTAATTTCCACCCCTTTTTTTTAAATTTTTTAAATATAAAAAAAAAAAAAATTTAAATTCACTTCCAAAAAAAACAAAACTTTTTTTGGATAAAAAAAGAAAAAAATTAAAAGATTACCAATCCATCTAAAATTCAGTCATAAATTTTTTCCACATTGGTGAAAAAAATTAATTGTTGTTTTACTCCCTTTAATTTCCAAAATAGTCTTTTGTTCCTTATTTTCCCGTTTCAATATTTTCCCCTTTAATTAAGCTTTCTGCTTTATAATAAACCTTAATTTTGCCTAAAAAAAATCAAAAAGGTTCCCATTTCAAAACACAAGACCCTTGTTTCTTCCCTCCCCGAAAACCCACCTTTTTTAAATTCTCCCAAATTTCCCCTTTATAAAAAACCTATTTATAAAAAAACAAAACTTTTAAAAACTTTTTTTAACCTTCAAAGCTTCCTTTTGTAACCTGTTTTTTCTACATTCCCTTTAACAACAGTTATTTTAATTCTCCTAAAACCATTTTTTTTATTCCCCCCAAATTTGGATATTTTGCCCTTTTTGGTTTACAAATTTAACCCTTTTTTTTGATTAAAAAGTATAAAAATTGAAATCTTTAAATTTCCCCAACACAATTTCTTTCGGTTTTGTCTTAAAATAATTTAAAAAACCCTTTTTTTGATCCTACCCTTTTCCTTAATTTTTAGTCCCATTTTCTTTCCTGGAAAAAAAAATTTAAAAAAAAAAAACACCCTCCTGGTTTTTAAACAAAATTTTCAAAACCCCCCCCTTTAATTTCCATTCATTCTTAAAAACCCCTTTTTTTATCAGGGGCAAATTTTCCCCCCTTTTTATAATCCCAGTTCTCTGTAAAATTTTTTTTTAAGCCCCTAACTGGTATTTTCTTACATTCTGCTTCCCTCTGGATCAACAGTGTTCTGTTGTCAAATGTTTGCCTCCCCTCCACTGACCCATACCTATCAATTTTGGCATTACGTTTCTCCCTCTTTTAGCCATTATAGACATAACACTTTATAATCATGGTTTAGTACTGAAATGGGCCTGTATGAAGCTGGGTCTAATGGATCTTTACCCTCTTGAGGTATTACAGCAACTACCGCAGTCTTCCAGGATGATGGTACTTCGCTTCTTAAAATACTGTTAAACAAAACCTTCCAGACCTTTATCATTTTGCCTCCTAGCTTCCAAACTCTCCAAGGAATACCATCTATTCCTGGGGACTTTCTTGCAGATTAATTATACATCATCTCATCTCCTCCTATCCTGTTAGTAATTGAGCCTCATCTACCTCCAACCTGGCATATTTAATTCTTCCATAAACATTTCCATTTGTACCATTTCTTGATTTCCATATGTCTGCTTTATACAGACTTTCATAAAATTTCCAAAATACTTCTTATACTTCTACAGGATCCCTTGTTATCTTCCTTGTTATAGGATTCCTAAGCTTGCTGACAGCCCTTTCTACCTTCTGTTGCTTGAGTCATTGTGCTAACATTTTTGTGCTCTAGAGTTATTATTAAAAAAACAGTTGCTTAACAGCAATCTTTCTAAACTCATGCATATTATCAAGGTAATCCCTTATTTTCTGTTTAGCATTCTGTAGTTGCTCCATTTCTTGTTCTCTGAGATTCCCCCTATTTTGCAATACTTTAACATTTGTCAGTCCCTCTAAATAATTCTTGTTACTTCTTAACCATACCTTCCTTTCTTTTATTTCCACCCTATTTTTAAACTCCACTTTAATTTTCTTCCACTCCCTAGCTATATTTTCAGAAGAAATTTCTATCTTCTGTAATAGCTCCTGAATAATTTATACTACCCATTCCTTAAATTCCTTTCTTTTCAACAGATAGGTGGGAAAGGCCAGTGTCATTTTTATTTCATTACTGTGTTTTTATTTTAGTTATTATTGGTGCATGATCTGAAATAGTTATTGGGTGTGTTTCAAGACCTTCAGTTAAATGCACATGTTCCTGTGAAATATAAATTCTGTCTTGCTTAGCCCATTGTTTGTATCTTCGAGAATAATATATCAATTCACATCTTCCATGCCAAACATTTTCATAAATTTCTTCAAAAATTTATTGTCCTTTGTTATATTTGCCCTTCTGTCCCCCTGACACATCTTCACTGTTGCAAACCAAATTCCAGTCCCCACCAATAAGTAATATTTTTTGTTGAAAGCTGATTTTTCTCCCAGAATTTTCTTAAACTCTGTTATAGCATTTTTAGGTGGAATATAAATATATGCCAGTGTAATCATCCTCTCTTGCGAGTAGCCCCCTTAGCACTACATATCTACTGTTATCTTTTTTTTAACTTTACTATCACTATTGGAGCTCCTCTTACAATTAATATAAGTACTCCTCTTTTCCTTTGCCCCAGGTATTCCGCTGAATAGCCATCCTGAAAAAATTTATTTATCAAATTCACATGTTCGATCCTTTCCAGGTGTGTCTCATGTAGCATAGCTATTTGCACTCTACATTTTGTAATATAGTTCATTACTCTTTCTTCTTTTGTATTTTTCTGTGTGACCATTCAGATTTAAAGACATTACAGAAAGCATAATTTTCTTATTTTATTCCCCT
>NW_025053542.1:0-10452 GCF_019279795.1 Protopterus annectens | reverse complement strand
ATTTTCTTCTGTTCTGCATTGTTTGCTTTTCCTTCCGTCTAATGTGGCTACTCGTCCCATTCTCATCTCATTTGCTCACTCAACTGAGTACAATGAGGTCATTTGGGATGGACTACCCCCTTGCTTTTGATTTTTCTTGGTGCTGACTCTCCTGCCTGCCATCTTCAGTCTACGAATACAGAGAAAGCATTTGGGCTGTCATCCTCTCTAATCTTGAACTGTTTTCGTTTTCCTCTCTCCACTCCCTAAAAAATACACCTATTCAGTAGCCTTTACTGTAATTGTGTTCTTCCTACTTTATCACCCCATTTTGCTGTGTGTTCTTAAATGTTCAAGTGCTTTTATTCTGCTGCATTTATTACTGCTTCTTGTTAGTAGCTTGGATTAAATTTATCTGTTTTTCGTAAGCATCATAAGTTCTGGCTTTAAAGTAATTTAAAAGCCAAAACCAAGCCGTCACTTTACATTCAAAGGTTTCTGTGGTCTACTGTTGTCTTGTGGACAATACTTTATCAAAAACCCTTCTCCATAAGTCCTCCCAAGTATTGGGGAACACTATGTCTTCCGGAAAATTCTCATCAGGGGTTTCTCCCCGCCAGCCCTGGTGCGACCACAGGCATACGTGAGATACCGGTGTGGAAGCGACTGCCTCATGTTTACTGACAGACCCCTCTTCTCCCAGCAACATAATTTCACTACTTGTGAGAAATGCATCTACATCAGTAACCTGGAATCCATGCTATCTCAAGCTCCAGTAGTCAAGTACTCCTGATTTAAAGAGAAGCAAGATTGCCAGCACAAACACTACACCACTCACATCCACATAGCCAAGCACAACACTACAACCACCTTGGAGAGGTCCTCAATAAAACTTACACATAAAACAGTACAGAGAACTCCAAAGCACAATCACAAACATTCCACACATAACAATTCAAACACACATGCATAGCAGAACCAACACACCAGTGTCTATGGCACAAACGTTATGCCCATAACGCAAAACATTAAACCATCACAGCCCATAAGGCATAACAATAAACCAAACATACTAGCTCATTGGCAACTCAATTTGTGAGACATACACGATGTCCTCCTCATCGCCGGGCTTGACAAGGGAGAAGGTCTGTCTGATGCCAGAATCTGCCACATCACGTGACGTGCATTCTTAGAAGTCTTCCAACAACAATTACAATATGGCTCTGTCATTGTCAATGTTGGTGTGAATGACTTGAGACGATGCCTCCCGGATTGTATGAGGTGAGACATGATTGAACTATCAGAGTATGTGTCCTGGTACAGGCATGACCTCTGTAGCCCTAAGCAGCATCCTACAGCCTTCACCAAAGAATAGTTACCACAATACCAACAAAACATGATTGACTTCAATGCTTGGCTTAGTTTCTGGTGTTGTTCAAAGAGAATCCATGTCTGTCTGCCTGGGATGACATGGCGTGACAGGCTCGATTGTTTTCCCAGAGATGACCTCACCTGTCATCATCACTGGGATTCAGGATCCTGGGCCATTGAGGCTCACGAGCCCCCACAGTGCCTTTTCTTATGCAATGTCCTAGAGAAAATCTTCCAACATAAAAGATCTGTCAAAACAAATTGAAGGTCATGCTGCTAAACACCAGGGAGCCTTAACCTGAAAATGCACTCACTGGGAGGCTCTCCTTGCACTGGAAGATGACTATGTCTGTGCAGTCACAAAATCTTGGTTCAGGGGTGCAGACCCAGCACTCCTGCCTTATGAGGCTATACCTCATTCCACACATTCTGACCCCACAATGAGGTCAGGAAGACTCATGGTAGTGGACTCTCTATCTTCATTGAGGACAGGCATTATCTCCTGCTGGTCTTGCAAGGCATGATGCATTGAAACTATTCCAGGTTACGAAGTGACACAAGTTGGCAAGACACCCATTCAGTCATATAGCCAGATATAGACTACCCCTCCATGACTCCAGGACACCCACCTCTTACCTGGATCCTACTTTTGACTCCATCAAGGTACCCCCCTAACACCCTGATCCTTGGTGACTTCAATCTCCACCTAAACACCATAGACTGGGTGAACTATTCCTGCACTAATGCACTCACTCAATGATACCTTGACTTCATCAATTCTAATGCACTAGACCAGCTCTCGTCTCATCCCACACGGGCACATAATATTCTGGACTTGGTTTTCACCAATATGGGTGACCGCTGCACCACTCCCATAGTATGTTCTTCTCTTGAGAGATCAGATCATTGACTGCCTTGTTTGAAGTTTCCTATCCCACCCAACCCCCACCAGACATAATCAAGCTAAAACTTCTCAAAAGCTGACTACAACCTCCTAAGGGGAAGGCTGTATCTGTAGCTTCACATCAGCAGCCCGCCTCAGAGGATGTAGACAACTATGTTGAACAGTACAATGCAGTATACAAGCACCTGTACAACTGCAGCGGACTCAGCCATACCCAACAGAACTAAAACCTGCTCCTCAAGGGAAACACAAACCTGTTTGATGGACATCCTCTATCAACAGGCTTTGGCTAACAAAGGAAGAAACTGTTGTCCAAGGGTAAAAAGGAACAAATTCCAGATTGAAAAACTCCTCCCTTAGTCCTCCAACAAGCAAAATTAGATCACTAGTGAAAAGCTCCAAAGCCAATTATAAATCAAAACTAGCCTCCAAAACAAAGGGAAACCCCAAAGCCTTCTTCACTTATGTCAGGAACCTCCATGGCAAAGTCCAGGTTTGTTCCAAATCAGTACTTAACAGTATCGCTTACACTGATCCTGTTGACTTAGCCAACCTGCTAGCAGATAGGTTCAGTGCAAACTTCATCCCCCTGTCCCCTCAAAGGCCCTTTCAACATCCCTGACTTTTGTCCTGCACCTCACATCTCCATAGATCAAGTGTTAAAAGCCCTATCCAAGGCCAAGAACACATGGGACCTGATAGTTTCCCAGGCTGTATTCTGCATCATCTCCAGCAAGAACTAGCTTCACCATTGAGCATCCTATTCAACCAAAGCCTAAGTACAGGAGTCATTCCAGCAGAGTGGCGAAGTGCCATTGTCTTCCCCTTGCACAAAGGTGGAGCCACTACTGACCCTGGAAACCATCTCCCCATTAGCTTGACAAGTCTGATCTGTAAAGCCATGGAGCGCATTATTATGGATCTCATAAACAAGGACATAGGCAATCTCCAAGCACTTGACCACACCCAGTTCAGATTCATCAAGGGCAGATCTTGCCTGTTGAACCTGGTTGACTTCTTTGAGATTGTCACCAAGGCCCTGGATGAAGGAAAGTCAGTACATACAGCTTACCTTGACTTGGCCAAGGCTTTTGACACAATCCCCCACTCAAGCATCATCAAAAGGCTAACGCAACTTGGCGTAAATTCCTATCTCATCAGGTGGGTGGCCAACTGGCTCACTAACAGGACCCTCAAGGTCAAAGTAGGCACCTCCACCTCTGATAGCAGCCCTGTCACTATTGGAGTTCCCCAGGGATCTGTCCTGGGACCTCTGCTGTTTGGTATCTACTTCTCAGAGGTCCAGGCATAGACAAAAGGCCTGCGGCTGACCAAGTTTGTGGATGACTGTAAGTTGGGTGCTGTCATTGACTTCCTAAATGATGTTAACATACAGCAAGTGGCTCTCACAGCAACTAATGACTGGAGTCAAAGGCATGGCTTCAAGCTAAATGCAAAAAAAAATGTATCATCATACCATTTGGCAGAAACAAAGCCCCTACTGATACCACATCAATGGTAACCCCCTAAACATACAACCTCTGGTGACAGACCAGGGTACTCTGGTTGATAATAATCTCACATTCAACCATCATGTAGCAGCAGTGGTCAGAAAAGCCTTTTACTTGGTTCATCTCATAAGTAAAGTTACTGCATCCAGAAAAAAATGAGGTTATTACCTCTCTGTAAGTACTTTGCTAACCCTCTTCAAGCACAACCTTGATGAGTTGATGGGAAACCACCTATGTCCATCACTGACAGGGGTGACAAGTGCTGAATGAGATTTCTTTCTGGGATAAACTCTTGGTTAGTCTTGTAAAGGCCCTAGGGACATTAGCCTAGTAATCTCCTATAATCCTATGATCCATCATAGCCTGCAAGTTAAACAATCGATAAGTCAGTATAACTACCATTATCAAGGGTTTATGCCATATGTTTTCAGTTCCCATTGATTCCACTACCACTGAGAAGGTGATAATCCTTCCTATTAAAGTTTAATTTCTTTATGCATCATTGTGGCAAACACTAACAAATGGTGACCATATTACTATGCAGTTCATGTTAGGAAAAGCTGTAATAGAATTCCGTAACAAAATCCTTGTGTGGGATTATAGAATGGCTGATTATACAAAAAAAAATAGGATTATAGTAGATGAAGTAGAGGAAGGTATGGAACAACATATGATATGAATGATTCTGTAATTAAAATGGGTATTAGTATAGAAACAGCAATAGAAAATGGATATTATTTTGATATATCTACCCTCTAAAGCAGACGGTTTCACTTAAGAAGTTCAAAATACATAATTCTCCAGTCAGGTGTGCAGACTATTTTGTATTAATGTAGAAAGAATATATATATACCTCATTGTTGATGAAGAAACCACAAAGCAAAAAATAAAAATAGAGTCACAAAAACTAAAGTTTCAAGCAAGGCTCACAGGAATAATAAATAATCCTTAGGAAAACTGAGAAATCCTTTATTCTGTTGAACAGGTAAGCACTTTCGCATTTCAAATCCACTTCATCAGACCATATTAAAATCACAAGTAAACTGACAAATATTTAAAACGCAGAACAACCAATCAAAACAATTGAAAAAGGGAAGGAAAACTTATGTAATAGATATGTAAAACCTGGCTGTTCAAAAAAGCACTTCAGGAAAGGTAATCTATCAGCAACAATAGTGCAATATATAAATGTAGAACATATATATATAGATTTTATATATATATATATATATATATATATATATATATATATATATATATATATATACATATATATATATATATATATATATATATATATATATGTATATATATATATATATATATATATATAAAGAACCAGTGTTGTAGATACATTCTATGCAAACCTATATGTGAATAATTATAAAAAATATATATAAAATAAATAGTATAGTATATAAAAATATATAAAATCCATATTGTGCATATAAGCATAATTCTGCATAAATATATATCTATATATATAAAAAATAAATATACATATATATAGAAAATACTATCAAAAATATGGTATTGTCTAGATATACTAAGTCCATCTTCTGTTCTTATGTAATATATATACAAGAGTGAAGGTCTATCTTTCAGGAGAGGTTTCAAAGAAACCTTGCTATTTAACCTGAGTCTATCAGCCTGAGGGTATGTAATATCCATTTTCGTTCCTGATTGGTTTATTTATAAGGTCCACCACTAACATTGGGTGCGTATAAAGTTTCACTGTAAGGCTAGGAACCTAAACTTATGTGCAGAACCTTCATTTTTGACATGCATAGCCAATGCATTCATCTCTCTAGCATTTCTAATATCCCTCAAGTGCTATAAAATTCTCTCTCTAAAAAAAGCCAATGCATAGCCAATGCATTCGTCTCTTTAGCATTTCTAATATCCCTCAAGTGCTATAAAATTCTCTCTTTAAAAAAAGAGAATTTTAGAGCACTTGAGGGATATTAGAAATGCTAAAGAGACGAATGCATTGGCTATGCATGTCAAAAATGAAGGTTCTGCACATAAGTTTAGGTTCCTAGCCTTAGAACTTATATGACCCAGTGTTAGGGGTGGTGACTTTATAAATAAAACTGAATCCAAGGAACAGAAATGGATATTACAATTTCAGGCTGATAGACCCCCGTGTTAAATAGCAAGGTTTCTTTGAAACCTCTTCTGAAATCTAGACCGCTTAAACATTGACCTTCACTCTTGTATATACATTACATGGATGTAAGAACAGAAGATAGGCTTAGTATATCTAGCCAATACCACATTTCTGATATGTATTTTTTTATATATATGTATACTGCGGTGGTGTTGCTGTGGTAGCGTTGTCGCCTCACAGTTAGATGTTGCCCGTTCGATTCTCAGTTAGAGCGTCTTCTGTGTATCGACATGCGTGAATGGGTGTTCCTTCTTTTAAGGTTGTGCGTTAGGCCCGGCAAGCCAGCACGTAAAAATCAACTGCCAATCATTAGTGGATCGGAGTTCCGCTGTGATGACCCCTAACCGGGAAAAGCCGAAAGAAGAAGATTTTTTTTATATATGTGTATATTTATTTTTTATTTATATAGATCTATATATATTTATGCAGAATTATGCTTATATGCGCAATATGGATTTTATATATTTTTTATATACTATACTATACTATTTATTTTATATATATTTTTTATAATTATTCACATATAGGTTTGCATAGAATGCATCTACAACACTGGTTCTTTATATATATATATATATATATATATATGTGTGTATATGCTCTACATTTATATATTGCACTATTGTTGCTGATGGATTACTTTTCCTGAAGTGCTTTTTTGAACAGCCAGGTTTACATCTATAGTTACATAAAAGTTTCCCTCCCTTTTTAGTTGTTTTGATTGGTTGTTCTGTGTTTTAAATATTTGTCAGTTTACTTGTGATTTTAATATGGTCTGATGAAGTGGATTTGAACTGCAAAAGCGCTTACCTGTTCAACAGAAAAAAGGATTTCTCAGTTTTCCTAAGGATTAATTATTATTCCTGTGAGCCTTGCTTGAAACCTTAGTTTTTGTTGACTATATTTTGTATTAATGCTGTTATTAAGGGGTTGCTGGTATGTCCCGTAATCCCCTCTTCCTTTAAAACCTTGTAGTTGTGAGTTTAAGAGACACTGCAGCCCCCTTGCAAATGCTGTGAACAGAAATGATTTGCAGATATGGTTGATTACAATATACATCCAAAAGCACAATTGGTTTTAATAGACACAGAACTGTAATGATCATCCTATTCTGAAAATAATTTGTGCACAGGTTCAAATTATAAAATTACACAGAAAAATGACTAAAGAAAAAAAATCAATGTTAAGAGAAGAAAAATCCAATTCTGTTAAAAAAGGGCTGAGTCAACTGATTCAGTGGAGTAAATGTAATGAAATGGAAATAAATGAGGAGTGTGAATGAAACCTATAGCAATAATTATGAAAAAGTATAAAATGCAAGAGAGAGTGAAGGGTGGGTAGGGAGAAATGTTGGGTTAGATTAAGAACCCACATAAAGCTGCCTGTAGGTATTCAACAGAAAGTAAAACGGTAGGGATGGAACTGAATATAACTCCAAGGATTAAGAGAGGATATAGCTGAAGAGAGTGAAGCAGCAGTAGTCTTTGATCAATTCTTCATAACTACATTTACCAATGAAAAGGGCAGCTAAGTACCTGCTATAAAAAGGCAAAATGATTATGAATGGTATAAATGTGTGCAGATGAGGTCACTGAAGTGTAAACTGCTAAGCAGAAGAGTAAAATAAGGAGAAAATATGGGATGTCTTCCAGATTGTTAAAAAGACCTGAACACATACTCAACACCTCTCCAGAAATATTATTAATCCCTGGGAACTGAACAAGGGTTACAATAAAGACATAAATGGAGGGTAGAATGAGAACTGACTAAGCAGAAATATGATAAACAGCAAACAGATGAGATATCCCCCAGTTTATTGAAAATCTGGTCACATACTTAACTGGTCTGCAGAAACTGGTGTAGTCCAAGAGGGAAGGACAATGGTTACAGTAGTGCTAATTTAATACAAAGACAAGAAAGCTTGAGGAAACTACATACCAATCTGTTTGCTTCAATGGTGGTGATGCTATTTTTAATAATGAACTGATTGCATTTCATAAGGGGAAGATTATCAACCTGGGAACAAATCTTTTTCAATTAAGGCCCCAAAAGAAATGTTACACACAAACAAATACATTAATGATACAGTTAGGTACAGGCATAATCAGGAAAGTGGGTAAAGAAAATCATATAACATACAATACATATAAAACAAAATGCAGAGACTAAAGTACAGTTATAGCATATGCAATACACACCATGAAATAATAAAACAGATTTTATATTATGCATAGAAGTACCATCTGTTCAGGAATAGAAACAAATTGAACTTTGAGTGGCAAGGATAGAAAAGGAAAGCCTGGTGTGCATGGAGGTAAATGGATACAGATATGATGTCAGACTTTGTTACACATTAATTTGTATTACTGGTTATCTATAAAAGCCCTTGCAAAGTATGAGCTCTGAAAATGTGGTCAAGGGCTTTTGCTGCCTTTAACATTTAGGTTTTGCAATAAAAAATAACAGCCCTTTGCTCAGTAACTGCTCTAGATGGTATTCCGAATCAACTCACCTCCAGTCATCAATATTTCACTGTGTAATTTCCTGCCAAGGGATGTTATACAATTTACATTCTTGTAGTGTGTTTAAAACATCTGGAGAGAGTATTACTATGGAACTGGCTATTACAAGGTCTTGGTCTGCAAACTTCTCAAACACCCCAATTTGTAAGCCAGTTAGAACATTTTCTTCTGCCTCAGATAGACGGCTGTGGCTAGACCCAATTCCTTCTTTTATTTACCCTGCCTATTCACAGTCCTTTACTTTTATCTCATTTTCCTGTTATAATTATTCTTCGTTTTATTTTTCTATTCCATTAAATCCCCATTTATCTGCACCTTTTCTTGATTTTCTAGCTACTACCTACACTCTTATCAAATTTGTTTTCTACACCTAAATATTTGATCTCTGTTTATATTTATTCAGCTGTTGATTCATTTGTCTATCTGTACAGCTTAAGTGTGCTTCTAGATGCATTGATTATTTCACTAAGTTTTATAATTATTATTTTTATTAGATAAATAGGATATTCCAATTTAATGGGTTTTAGTATACGAACTGTTTTCAGACTTATGACTGCGGATGTCTTTTCCTAAAGTCCTAAGTGTATGTACCACACTATCTGCAATGACTTACTTGTATATTATATGAATAACACATGAAATGTCACTTTTCAGGCCAGCTTTAATCTGGTCTCTTGTCTATCAAAACGTCAACAAAGAAAATAAAATTAGCACACCTTTGTAGCTAAATGATCTTTCTGATAAAACTAATGTAGTTCTGCAATCAGAGTAGATGTAGTTTTACCTTGACTTTAACAAAAATCATTGATTCTCTACCAAATACAATGTTGCTAAGCAAGCTTCAAAGGTGGGAAGACAGTAAAAACAAATTCAGTTTGCATTATGAAACTTGAACTAAGAGCATGCACATCTGTTGTGCAAGGAACTATATCTGAGGATAATGAAGTGAGTAATGCAATGTTTCAGGATTCAGGGATGGGGGCTATGGTATTTAATATTTACTTGTCAGAAATGACAACAAAGAGGGGCATGGCCAAGATGCCAGACTGTTAACAGCAGAAATCTTTAGCTCTACTTAGAATTTACTATTCTGACAGGAAAATTAACTTACTTTTGGAAAAAACAACTTATAAATATATTGAAAGATATAGAAATATAGGCTTTTTATTATTTTCTAAAAATAAGTACTTAAATAGAAGAATTTTTTGAATATTCCTGTCAAGAAGCTTTCTACAGGAGATCCTAACATGAGCAACTTGAAGAGTCTACACCAGGAGAGTGCAGTGAAGAAGGAATTACAACTTATAATAGCAAACATTCAAGAACTGTCGTTAAAGATGGACAAATGTTAAAATAAAATGGACATTATAAAACAGGAATGTAGCAAACAGCTGGATATTCTAAATGGGATGCTAAAAAACAGTCTGAACAAATATCTGCTATTGAGGAAACTGTAACTGATATGGATGGCAGACTGACAGAAAGTGAAAACCACAATGAATTCCTTTTGAAGCAAAATACAAAACTAATTGAAAAACTGGAAGACCTTGAAAGCAGATCAAGGAGAAATAATATCAGAATTTATGGAATTCCGGAGAAGGAAGAGGGAAGTAACATGATTCAATTTCTTAACTGGTTTTCCTCAGCACAAAACATGCCTGAATCCCTATCATTTCGAATTGAGAGGGCTCATCGGTCTCTTGTAAAACCAGTATCAACATCAGCTTCTCCTAATCCCAGGTCTTTTATTGTTAGATTTTTATCTTCACAGGACAAAGACTTGGTTTTGAAATCTGAATGGACAAACTCTCCTATCAAGATAAGAGAAAAAGTTATTCATTTTGACAATGACTACACCTCTTCTGTTATATCCAAAAGGAAGGAGTGTGTTCCTCTGATTAAAGCTTTAAAAAAAGCTAATATTAAGGCTCAAATACTTTTCCCTGCAAGAGTAAAAATAATATTGCCAGAAGGAAAGAAAAATTTTGGCAAGAA
>NW_025053541.1:0-10485 GCF_019279795.1 Protopterus annectens | reverse complement strand
TTTTTTTATATATATATATATATATATATATATATATATATATATATATCTATACATATATGTATGCATGTATATATCTCCCCTACACATGCTTGAGGTAAAATTTCTCAAACATCAGCAGAACACAGAAAAAAAAATAACAGCATAACACCAAATGTTGTTTTCCATAGAAAATCATTGCTGGTGCATTTTCTATATGTGGCCAGCAATGATTCACTTGATTTGGAAGATTCTTTACTTCAAGCTCCCCACATCAGGGGTTGAAGGTGGGATTGCCCTTACAAAAAACAATTATAACTTCTTTCTTCAACTTCATAGGGTCATAGGAAGTTACTAGGCTATTGCTCCTGAGGTCCTTATCAGCCTAGCCATGAATTTAGCCCATACATTGACAAATCAGCACCCAATGTCCCTGTCTAGCATAGACACGGGTGGAATCCCAGGGATGTATTTTCTATTTCCTATCCAGTTATCCAGATTGCTCTTAAAAAGGGGTAAAGAGGTTCTCTGCTTGACATGGAGATTGAGTCTATTCCTTAGATGGGGGAGTCTCTAGGTCACAAATCTGCCCTGCCAGCACGTCCTATTGATGTCACAGACCAGGTTGAGGCTGTGTGTGTGGGTTACTCGAGTGGAGATTGACTTGCACATATGCAGCATTCCCATCAAGGCAGGATCCGAGATTGTCTTGTAAGCTAGACAGAGGTCACCTCCGAGGAGTCTGTATGAAACAGAGTAGAGGGATAGGGCTTTTAACCTCTCTGTGTATGGTAGATTTGTGAGACCCTGGTTTCTTCTGGTGAGCAACCTTTGTGGTCTCACTAGCTTCTGCATATGCTTTGTGAGGTACATGCCGAATGGGGCGTTGTACTCAATAATGGGCCTTATAAGGAAAGAATACAGGGATGTTATGACCTCCTTGTCCCTGAATGAGATACCCTTATTTATGAGGTGGGCCAGGTAGAAAGCTTTCTGTGCAATGGAAGCAACATGGTGTTCAAAACTCAGGCTGCTATCTATCTGGGTGCCCAAATTCCTCATGACTAACTGCATGCTTACAACATTGTTATTAATATGATAATTTGTAGGGACATCTCTCTCCCCAAAGGGGATGATGATGCAATTTTTGCATTCAGCTTGAGGCCATGTTTCTGGCATCAGTCATTTGTTTCGGTGAGACCCTATTGGAGGATGTCCACATCACTAGGGGGAATTGTGACAGCTCCCAACTTGCAGTCATCTGTAAACTTGGTCAGCCATACCCCACTGGTTTTGGCCTGTACCTCAAAAAAGTATATCCCAAATAACAGAGGCCCTACAACCAAACCCTGAGGTATGCCACTCGATATGGGTCTACTGCTTGGTGTGGCTTTCCCTGTTTTTACTAGGTGGGTTCCATCAATGAGCCAGTTGGCTACCCATCTAGAAACATACAGATCGATGCCTAGATGAGAGAGTTTATCTATTATGCCTGATTGGGGAATAGTCTAGAAGGCTTTGGCCAGGTCAAGATTGGCAGTGTGCACTGACTTCCACTCATTCATGACTTTGGTGACTGTCTCAAAAAAGTAGAACAAATTTACCAGACATGACCCCCCATTTGACAAAGCCAAACTGTGTAGGATCGAGTGTTTGGAGGTTGCCAATGTACTTGTTAATGAGGTCCATGCTAATCTGTTCCATGGCCTGCAGATCAGGCTATTTAGGCTGATGGGTCTATAATTTCCTGGATCAGTGGATGCTCCACCTTTGTGTAAAAGGTTGACAGTGGCTGTCCTCCACTCATCTGGGACAAAACCAGTACTGATGCTTTGGATGAATAGGGTGCCTAATGGTGCTGCAAGTTCCTACCTGAGTTCATGCAGGATGCAGCCTGGGATATTATCAGGTCCCATGGAGGCTGTATTTTTGCCTTTGAGAGAAGAGTGATGACCTGATCCCTAGATATAAAGGAGAAGGGGGAAGGTACTGGGAATGTCCTGATTTATTGATTTGGGGTGGGGGGTGGGGGGGGCAGAGGGGTGAAATTTTCACTGAATCTGTCAGCCAGCAAGTTTGCTATATCTACAGCATTATAATTGCCTCTAGTAGATCTGGCCAATTTGGACTCAAAGTTTGCTTTGGAAAATTTCTCTAGTTCTCTTATTTGCTTATTTAGGCTAAGGAGAGATTGCTTCCAATTGGGCACCTGCTCATTCTTGGTCCTGGACAGCAATTTTTTTCTTTTGTTATAGAGTTTATTTATTGCAGATGTTCACCAGACAGGTTTACTCTTCCTTGCGGAGGATGATTTAGTCCTGTCAGGTATTCCTGATTCCATGCATCTATATAAATGTTTGTATAGTAATATGGTATAGTTTTGGATACTGGTGCCAGTTCCAAGAGAGTGGGAGGAGGTTGTGAAGCTGTTTATACCACACATCAAGTTTGGATAAGTTTTTTTTGATTGACCCTAGCTAGAGGGTGGTTGGGGGAAATGGTGACTTTGAACGTGACCACTTAATGGTCGGATTTTACAAGGGAAGATGATACTGCAGGGATGCTGCAGTGGTTACTCATGTTGGTTAATACCAAGTCCAAGATATTATCAACTCTTGTGGGGATATCGACTAGCTGTTCCAAAGCATATTGACAAAATCGAGGAATCTCTGGGCATTTGTGTTCTGACAAGAATAGTTCTTCCCATCTAGTTTGGGGTAAAGTCACCCAGGATCAGGGTATTGGGTTGAATCTTGATATATTTGAAGAGGTCTAGAAAGGCAGTTTGGGCATCATGGGACAGATTTGGGAGCCGGTAGCTAGCTATGATTTGTATAGGGGTCTTGTCAATAGTTAACTGCACCTGGAGTGTTTCCTGTGCGTCATACTGTTTGGCCAGCCTGGAGGTGTGTATGTCTTTAATATATATGGAAACTCCACCTCCTTTGGCTTTACTACCCACAGTTTGGGGTTTGAATGTATGATAGAATGAGTAACCAGGTAAAGCTGGGGTGCTCTCTGTAGCTTTGAACCAGGTTTATGTGACTGTACAGATGTCAGCATTTTCCAGGGTTAGAAATGATTGTAATGAGTGCAGTTTCATATTTAGACTCCTAGCATGTAGTAGCATGACCTTTAATTTTGTGTTTTGTTGAAATTTTTATGTTAACCTCTTCACTTTTCCTGAAAAAGGAACTATAGGGGAGGCAAGAGCCTTTGCCAGAATCCTGAAGCCCAGGTGAGACAGATGCAGGCCACCTCTGGCAAAGCATCATGGTCTGTCAATCATATCTTCCCAGGCTGTCAGGTACTGGATCCCCCTAGAATGATGCCAGAAACTAAGCCAATTGTTAAAGTCAATAATTTTCTGTTTGTATTCAGGCATCATTCTGGGTGACGGTAGAATGCTGCTTAAGGCTATGGACATACCTGCCTGGGACACATATTCAGCGAATTCAATCATGTCTCTCTTCATATAGTCCAGGGAGGTATGTCTCAAGTCATTCACACCAACATGGACTATGAGAAAGTCATAACAGTACCTGTTGACTTGAGTGGTGTGTGATATGGTAGATTCTGGCCTCTGACAGACAACTAACCATGACTTCTCCTTATCCAGCTTGGTGAGAGGCGCATCTGTGTGTCTCACAATGGAGTCACCTATGACTAATATGTTGGGCTTATGGTTAAGCCTTAGTGATTGTGAGACACAGGTGTGTGAACTATGCATACTATGTGGTGTTGAGGGCTGTGGAGATTGCGTGTGCTTTTGCCTCAGAGGTTTTTGCCTCAGAGGTTTCCTTTGTCTGGGTATGTTTTTGTTGAGTACCTCCACATATGTGAGTGTGTTGTGTAGGTGTGGGTGGTGTTTGAGGTGTTGTGATTGTGTTGACAACTTTCTCAGTGCCAGATATACTGGCTTGTGAGGGAGAGAGCTTGGACTCTAGGTTCCTAATGTAATTGCATCTCTCACAAACTGTGTTCCTAGGTGGTAGTAGTAGGTGGTTGTCCGTGTACATAAGGCAGTTGATACACTATCTCAGGATCCCCATATCAGCCAGACTGGCAGGAGAAACTGTAGGAAATTGTCCATCCATATTTTTCAGAATCTGAAAGAGAAGGCCAGGGAGAGCTAAGGGGTTAGCCTAAAGTCCAAGTGCTTAAACCAAAACTAAGAGGCTTAGAATAACACTTACAATTTAAACAGGCTATAAACAAGCAGTAAGAAATTCAACAGAAAAGATGCAATTGAACACTTTAGAGAACAAGCCGCAGCAAGTAGCAGAGAAAGCAAGATGAAGTAATGGAGCAGGAGGAGGAAATACAAATGCAGTAAAAGAAGCTGAATAAAGTGGGGGTTTTGTTAGTAAAGTGGAAAGGGAGAGAGGAGGAACAGAAGGAATTTCAAGGTTAAGAAACTAAGGGGTTTGACCTTCCCAAATGATCTCTGTATTAGGTAGAATGAAGTAATGAGATGGGACTGGGAGGAGTGTCCCTTATCAAATTTACAGTAGGGTCAGGCAACAGCAAAACCACAAACTATAAGAGCACAACAGCAATTGGGTGGGAAGGTAGGACACAACCAAAATTCAACCACAGATCAGCAATTTTATAAATGGAGACAAAGAAAAGTAAATACCTCAGTCAAACAAATAAATAAAAGCAGTGCAGTAAACTAGTGCAGAACTGTTACACAATTAAAAAACAATGCAGTACTGATAAGCAAATACATACAACTAGTGCAGTGCTGATAAGAAGCACTGAACAATTAAATAAAGTGTGAAAAATATACTTACGTAGCTCTGTAATTCAAATTGTTTAAGAAGTAGTCTCCGTCAGGCACAACTAGAGATCAACAAGATAAGCAGGGATTCAACTCAAATGTAATATTTGTATACCAGCAGTTAAAAGACCCTTTCAAAGTCATGCCCTGAGACAAAGAGATAACACAGAAGCTCTTTAACCAGTTTTTATCTCTCTGGACTGAGTACACCACAAACTCCCAGTAGGGATGGGCAACAGCAAAAGCCACAAACTATGCAAAAATTCATCCACAGATCAGCAATTATATAAATGGAGACACAGAAAAGTAAATAATTCAGTCAAACAAATAAACTAAAACAATGCAGTAAACTAGTGCATAACTGTTTCATTTCATAGTATTTGTCTGCCTGGGACGACATGATCAACAGTCCACAATGCTTTGCCAGAGATGGCCTGCACCTGTCGCCCTTAGGATTCCGGATACTGGCTAAGGCTCTTGCCACCCCTACAGTGCCTTTTTTAGGCAAGGTTAAAATGACAAATTCACCACCGTAACAGGTACAAGCAAGCAAAATATGAGGGTAATGCTACTCAATGCTAGAAGTCTAAACCTCAAAATGCACTCACTCGAGGCACTCCTTAAAATGGAGAACATTAACATCTGTGCAGTGACAGAGACCTGGTTCAAAGCTCCAGAGAGCACCCCTGCATTACCAGGCTTCAATTCATACCACACCTTTTGGCCACCTAACCCAGAAAGAAGCACTAAAGGCGGAGGCGTGTCCATATTCATTAAGGATATCCACACCTCCAGGCTAGTTGCACAGCATAATGCATCCGAGATTATCCAAGTGCAACTAACTCTGGGCAAGACCGCAATCCAAATTGTAGCTTGCTACAGACCCCCCACCATGCCTCAGGATTCACACTCCTCATTTCTTGATACACTGGAAAGTATTAGGGTTCAACCCAACACGCTAATAATGGGCGATTTCAACTACCCCACCATTAACTGGGAAAACTACTCATGTATCAACGCTTTTGCTCAACGTTTTCTAGAATTCATAAATTCCAATGCCTTCGATCAACTTATTCACACCCCTACCAGGTGCAGCAATATCCTAGACCTGGTCATTACCAACATAGAAACTGGTGTTCCACACCAGAGGTCCAATTCAATTCCTCATTGGTCAGATCCAACCACAAGCTAATCAGCCTAGACATCCCACATCCCACCTCCAGCCCCAATTAGAAACCATTGTAAAAAACTTAAAAGCCAACTTCACACTTCTTAAGAAAGAAGTGGCAAACTTCATGACACCCATGCAGACGGACAATAAAGGTATGACTGCCGAATCCTACACAAATGCACTTTATAAGCACTTACATGAGTGCATGGATCATGCTATCCCTAATAGAACCAAGATGTTATCCTCCAAAAAAAGGAAGCCAATCTGGTGGTTCTCTGCCATAAACAAACTCTACAACAGAAGAAAGAAACTGTTGCAAAAAAAAGTAAAATCCCATGACTGGTGGAACTCCCTGGTCAACCTCAGTAAGAAGCTGAGATCTCTCATAAAATCCTCCAAAGCTAGTTACGAAAACAAAATTGCCACTGACTCTAAAGACAACCACAAAGCATTCTATAGCTATGTCAAGAATCTAAATGGGAACACTCAGGTCTGCTCTGAGTTACAGCATAATGGCACTAAATATAAATAACCAACTGATATTGCCAATATCCTAGCAGATAGGTTCAGTGCTAACTTTACCCCCCTCTCACCCCCTAGAGGGCCCATCTCTATGCCGGAAGAATGCAAAATTCCTATAATCATGGCTGCACAGGTAAAAATCACACTCTCCAAGCCAAGAAGAACACAGCATCCATGGGACCTGACAACATCCCAGGCTGTGTTCTACACGAACTACAGAATGAACTGGCACCCTACCTAAGTACCATGTTCAATCATAGCCTCACCTCAGGCTTTGTACCCACTGAATGGCACACAGTGACAGTTATCCCACTCCACAAAGGGGGAGCCATGACGGACCCCGGGAACTACTGCCCCATTAGCCTGATGAGCCTGGTCTGCAAGGCCATGGAATATATCATTGTGGAACTCATAAACAAAGACATTGGTAATCTCCAAGCTCTGGACCCTACTCAGTTTGGATTTAGTAAAGGCAGATCATGTCTCCTAAACCTGATTTGATTCTTTGAAGCAGTCACCAAAGCCATAGATGAGGGTAAAATGGTTCACAGCTTATCTAGATCTCGCCAAGGCTTTTCAACACCATCCCCACTCTGGAATTATAGATAAGTCATAAACTAGGTATAAATCCCTATGTCACAAGATGGGTTACTAACCTGGCTCATGGACAGAACCCACACTGTGAAAGGTAGCGGATTCAAATCCAACATCAGACCAGTGACAAGTGGAGTACCACAGGGTTCAGTCCTTGGGTCCTCTCCCAGCTTGGTATCTACTTCTCTCTGAAGTGCAGGCTAACACACAGAAAGGTCTTTGGCTAACAAAAGTTGCAGATGACATGCAAACCAGGAGCCATAATCAAAACTCCTAAACGATGTGGACAAATCCACAAAAGGGCCTCACTGAGACAGAGATACTGGTGTCACAGGCCATGGCCTGAAGCTCAATGCCAAAAAGTGTATTGTCCCTTTGGTAAAAACTTGTACTCATGAACTACCACATAGGTGTAGTTCACTTTAATGCCGAAATGTGATAAGAGACCTTTGGCACAGGCAGCACAGTAGTCTCTTTGATACATCACATCGCCACAGTGGTCAGGAAATCCTTCTAAGCATGGCTCGCCTCATCACAAAAGTGATTTCATCCAGAAAAAAAAGACATTAGTACTCTCACTCATCACTCATTAGACCCATTATAGAGCACAATGCCCCTTTTGGTATGTAGACTCACATAGATCTACAATAACTGGAAGAGACCACTGAAATACCTCACAAAAAAGGATTACTGGCCTCAAACAGTGCCCTATGCGAGACCCGCTCCTGAAAAAATTTACAGCTTTTTGACTCCACCGATATCACGCCTACTCAGGAGGCGATCTCTGCTCTAACATATAAAGCTACAGTCAAACCCAGAGCTGCTGGAAATGCTCCACTTAAAGAAAGGGCCCCAATCCCTCCGAGCTACATGCTCCTAGGGACCTTAACCTTGTCAATACCACAATAAACATAACATGCTGGAGGAGATTGATTCCTGTCCCAGAGACTTCCCATACTCTGGAACAGACTACTCATATGTATGTCAAACAGAGCTCCTCATTAGCACTCTTCAAGAAAAATCTTGATGGATCGGATGCAAATGAGAGAGAAATTCACCCCAGGGATCCCCTTCTGTTGGCTCTGCTCGACAGGGGCACAGGAAAATAATTTTCTTGGGTGGCGCGAAAGCCAGGGTACATTTTTTTGACTATTAGGCTTGTATGGGGCCCTAGGGCCGATAGCGCCCAGGGGCACTCCACCTATGAACCTATGAACTGTGTGTCTATATATGATCAGCTAAACATACAGACGTATGCTGATGACATACCAACATGCATGTAATGAATCTATGTATCTGATTTGAGGATGCACATATTTTTATCTATGTATATCCCATGTACATCATCAACATATGTATGTGTATACTACATCTTCAAATCATTGACAATCAGAAATATTATCCAAAACCTTATCTCAGCTACAGATAAATTAAACAAAAAGAAAAAAAAAAGAAACTACACATGCTGCATGAACTAAGAATAAACCCCTAAATTATCTCAGATGACTACCCCCGCCTAAATTACGCTGCTAGAATAAGAATATGACCTTTGCTTCACATAAAAATGAATAAAAATAACTATGACTTAGGAAATCTAAAAGCAGAATAATAAATCAGGCTGATACAAAAAAAGACTAGCCTTCTTAAAACTGCACTCAGCACCACCAAGTACTGTAACCATAATCTAAACTACAGTATAGAAAAATGACAGCAGAAATCCAAATACCAGCAACTTAACTCAGAAGAAGGTTAGAAAAGTACCTTTGAGAGAGATCCCAAGCAACTTATGCAATTACAACAGCCCTTTGAAATGAATGGGAAACACTATGTCAAAGTGAAAAAAGGTGAAACAATGGATACATGCAATATTGAGGGACAAAATTATGATATTTTAACTGTCTCTAAATTTAGGGTATTTGATATTACAACTTGTGGCTTCACTACAAAACTATTAACTTTTTAATTTTAGAATACAAATATTTCACATATCGTACTGCTGCAAGTCTTGAGTAATGTCGCCAAGGTTCTGGAGCCAGGTCCTGCAGTGCTGTCTTAATCACTTCCATAGTATAATATCATCTCCCAGTGGAGATATGCTACCTACCTACCCCCTGCAGAATGTTATGCCAGAATTGCCATACCAGTTTTGTGGCTCTGTGTCATGAGAAGTAACAATATTAAAAACCTATGTCAGTAAAATTCTATTACCATCTGAATGATTTAAGCCTAAAAGTTATCCTAATCCAAGGCATAGACTCCCATTAATCTATGAGGGCATCCAGCTCTATAGTGACACCTGCAGTTCATACTGGGCATAATTAACTCTACAACACAACCTGTATATTCTCCCTTACTACTGCAAGCACGGCAGTCATGCACGCAGTAATACCACTGAACTCTTAACAGGTAGCATGCTCTGGTGGTGTGAGGCTAATGAGCAAACACTTTACTTTTATTAAACACATCAGCAGTTGCCCCCTGTGCATAAAGTGGATGACAACATATGTTATACACACAGCGTGTGCAACAGTCTCCAGAGGTGATGAATCCCTAAGCCAGCCCTGTATACCTTTCCATCTGCATGTCAACATTGCTACAGGTATATGGGCTTTCCCTGTGTAATGCCTGCACTTACACTGGTGTCATATTGGGGACTTCCATTCCTATAGCTGAAAGGTCCAATGACTTTTTATGAAGGTTGGTGCCATTATTTTCTGGCATACAATGGATTGCTCTACCAAAGTATAATTTCAAAGTTTTCTGTTACCGAGAGAAAAATTGGTTGATCTCTATAATTCCTTGTTAGTTTATGTGGCTTGAAATGAAGAATTATGGAAGTCTACACTGAAACATGGAATAACATAAGGGCTATATATATATATATATATATATATATATATATATATATATATATATATATATAAGGTGTAGTGTTATGGCATTGCTCACCACAGTTAGACATTGCTCCGTTCGACTTTCAGTTAGAGTGTTCTTGCTCTGGCAACATGCATGAATGGGCTGCCCTTTGTTGAAGGTCAGGAAGTAGGCTCACTGGTAGCCAGCACGTAAAATCTGCCAATCATTAGCTGACTGGTCTGCCTGTGGGCGACTCCCAATCGACATATATATATACAGATCTCTCTTTTTCTTAAAAGGGTGTGTGTGTGTGTATATATATATATAAGAGTTATATATATATATATATATAGAGAGAGAGAGCTATAGATATAAACATTACATATTGCACTTCTCTGTGCGTGTGTGTGTGTGTGTGTATATATATATATATATATATATATATATATATATATATATATATATATATATATATTTATATATATATATATATATATATATATTTATAGAAGTAGTTCACAAAGATCGGAAGATTAAAAACACGAGGAAAAAAACAGCAGATTTTTTAAAAATGTAAATT
>NW_025053540.1:0-9689 GCF_019279795.1 Protopterus annectens | reverse complement strand
TATGACTCACTCATTGACCATGCCAGTATGGCTGCCTGAGACATACCTCCCTGGACTACATAATAGGGAACATAGAATGGATCTCTCAGCATGTGGCACAGGCCAGTATGAGCCTGATGTTGGTTGCCAACATACCCTCACCAGGTATTCTACCACTATGTGTGGGAAGGGTGCTGTATGTCTACATTATGCTCAATCTCCACTGTCATTCATAGGGTATCCACTGGCTGTCAATGTGTGCTTACATGCTAGGGAAGCCACAATGATGTGCAAGGGTCATCTTGCACGTGACACCCATGGCCCGATGTATAATGGCAAAGCTCTTTGGTACACACATACTGCCTTATGCTGCAGGACATGGTTTACATAGCGACCTCCATGGGTATCACACAGGTTAGGACACTAACAGTGCTGCTACACAACAACAGCAGTGTACACCGGAAGATGCATGCACCAGACACTGCCCTCAGCACGGTGAACTGCAATGTCTGTGCAGTACCAGATTCATGATTCATGGCTCACATGTGTTACCCATCACTGACAGGTTATGCCCCATACCATGCCTGCCATCCCCTACACATGTAACACACATGGATAGGGGGTGGTATACCAAGGTAACACAGATACACACACCTCCAGGTTGTTGGCACAGCACAAACCATCAGGGCCTACTCATGTGCAGCTAACAGTGTGTCGGACTGCCATCTGGTTCATAGCATGGCACACACAACCCTCCCATACACAGGAAGACCACCTATCCTCCATAACAACACTGGCAATATGACAGTCTCAAGAACTGTGTTTATATGGCTGGACTGCATCCAGCCAAACATTGTGTGTGAGCATTACTGTAGCTACAACATGCTAGTTGAAGGGTTCACAGCATGTGGTCACCGAATTGCAGTGGAATGGCATGTTACTACTACCACAACAGGTGGGAACATGCAGCACCTGTACATCGACTACATGTACACTATATGGCCCAGACCAGATGTGTATCCCCTGCTGTAGTTCTTTCACCATAGACACCCACACTGTATAGAGACATACCACGTGCGGACCCTGCACAGTATGAGACACAGTCATATTGGTATACATTGCAAATACCATTTATCCACTCGAAGCATGTGTCAGACATGGTAACTACTGCAGGTCACAGGTATTTATGTGCATGTGTCACACACATACATCATGTGTGCAATGCCATTGCTGGTTTAGGCAATGGCATGCATTGTTATGTACAAACACCCACACAAGGTCATACTGTGTGACACAACCACACGTGACAGTTGTGGGTTACCAAATCATACCTATCTGTACTCTGACAATGATAATAGACACAGTAGCAGAGCACACTATTGGCATTACTAGCCAACCAGCCCTATTTGGCTGTGCTGATAGTGTGATGACATCCCCTGTGTTTACTGGGGGAGTATGCAGCATCTGGTGTATTGTAGTATTTGCTAAACGGATCTGTTCACTCACACTTGCATTTACACACACCCTACTACCCCCACACACATGCACACTTGCCATTTGCAGTATTCATTCCCCTCCCTAACTAAGTCATGACACGTGAGAGACGATTAGCAAAGGGACTATTCCATTACTAGATAGTTCCTCTTCTCGCTGTACTTATAGGGTGCTGACAACATCAGTATTTTGAAAGGGTAATGTGCATCCTGTAGTGTGATTCCTGATTGCCAAAACTAATATGTTTTCATACAAAAAGCACACACAAACTCCCCACATCCAAACACACACACTGCCATTTGCAGGTTTCAAACTCCTACCTAACTATGTTATGAACTGAGAAATGCATTAGCAGAGTGCACTATTCACATTATTTGGGGGGCTTCCTTCTCCTGCTGTACTTATAGGGTGCTGACATCATCTGTGTTTAGAAAGAGGAATGTGCATCCTGTAGTGTGTTCTCCCAGTTGTGAAAGGGGACATTTCTCTCACACACACTAACCCCCCTCATCCAAACACACACACTTGCAGGATTCAAACCACTACCTAACTATGTTATGACATTCAAGACGGACGCATTAGCGGAGCACGCTATTCATATTACTGGGAGGCTTTTCTTCTCCTGCTGTACTTATAGGGTGCTGACATCATCTGTGTTTAGAAAGGGAAGTGTGCATCCTGTAGTATGTTCTCCCAGTTGCCAAAAGGGACATTTCCCTCACACATATTTGCACACACACACTAACCCCCCTCATCCAAACACACACACTTGCCATTTGCAGGATTCAAACCACTACCTAACTATGTTATGACACTCGAGACAGACGCATTAGCGGAGCACGCTATTCGCATTACTGGGAGGCTTCCCTTCTCCTGCTGTACTTATAGGGTGCTGACATCATCGGTGTTTAGAAAGGGGAATGTGCATCCTGTAGTGTGTTTTCCCAGTTGCCAAAAGGGGCATTTCCCTCACCCACACACACTGAGCATTTGCAGGATTCGAACCCCTACCTAACTATATTATGACACTTGAGGAGACGATTAGCAGAGCTACTATCCAAATTACTGGGCATCTGTTCTGCACCTGTAGTATTTATAGGGTGCTGACATCTTTATTTCTACAGAGGTATGTAGATGTAGTACTACCTGTCAGGTGGGGGATAGCATATATATGCATTTGCAGCCACCTACGTCAGGGTCAGATATGCACATCGCACTGGCAGGTTATGTTCTATACCATGCTTTGGGACCACAGGACCTGTAACACACAACCAGTCCAGAACACCACACCCACATCCAGGACACACACTTAGCTTCCCTGGGAACAGTGCCAGGATATGCAGGCTTTCACATACACCATTCCAGTTGTTAACATCAGGTACAGGCATATTGTGTGTGAGAACTACTCAGGCCTCTACCACTTTACCCTACAGCCACTACAATTTGTGGGTCCATGTGCTATGGCAGAACCACACACCACAGCCACATGGGTGAATACATATTGCACCTGTCCATCTGCAATGTGGGTACTCACTGTTCCACACCAGAGGTAGACCACCATTGTTGATATCTGACCATACCCACCTTTCCCTGGACATCCATATCTCATCTCCACCCCCAGGCAAGGTTGTCACTGCACACAAACTGTGTTTAGCACAAGCAGACTCTACACTTGTGTAGACTGGGGTGGATGACTTCAGAGGACCCATGCTGGAGGACTATACTGGCCACTCAGCATAATCCTTGACAATTGCATCCTATGAGCATGTGTACAGTTTGCATTGGTCATGCTATCCCACATATACCCATGACTGCTCCACAACAAGACACCTGTCAGCTGTACACCGTCCATATATGTGCCATTCAACAGATAGAGTGACCTAATACATTGCAGAGCTGTAGCCCACAGAGGGAGGACATCTGTGGACAGTTCCAGCATGGCACTTCATTCACACATACTCATTACAACACAGTGTTGACAGTGGAATCATCCAGAGAATGCAGATAGGGCTCCCTTCAGTCTGTTATTGACAGACACCTACTGTCAGAGATCCTCAGCAACCCTCTCACAGCACACACCGACAACATGGCTGTGGCTTAGCACATTCAATCCCTGAGACCTCCACGGTGCCCCTGCTTGACAGAGGCACAGCTCACTAGCCTCACATGTTGCCTTCTGTGACCTACTTTACAGTGGCACAGTAGCCTACTATCCTGGGGATGCAGATGCCAAGCACACTCTGGCTGAGCTGTCATTCCCTGGGGAAAGAAGCCTAGTATTGACCTCTACACACATATGTTCAATTGTCGGATGCACAATATTTGTTGTGCTGTTCTACTGTTTGCAGGTCTTTATTGCCATAGCATTCCCTGTTCCTATGACCAACTTGTGTATCTGTGGCAGATGTTTGCATATGACGGCGATCCACTATATCACTTATGTCCCTGTGGTCATTTACTGTGTGCACTGAGCTGATTGCTGTGTTGTGATTGGTTCCTGGATTGACATGTACAAATACCAGATATGTGTGGCCAACTGCTACACGGAGATATGGCCTATGTGTGTAAGCATGCCCAGTTCAGCCTTTCCATGGCATGTTGTCTGACATATACCTCATTTATCAAAGTGTGCGAGCATGCCCAGTGCGAGATTTCCATATGTTGCACTCTGAAGTCCACCACATATTTGGGTGTGTGTGACCTTCGACATTATCACACGTTTATGATTGTGTGTTGGGTGTCATGTTGTGTACTAACTGGCCAACTGCTTCGTGTCTGCCACAACAGGGATTATACTGTGCCTGCAGGAATTGCATGGGATACTTTGCAGACAGTTCTCAACATACTTTCATAATGACCTAACACTGTAGTACCGTATAGTGTACTGGTTCGGTACTTTCACTGTGGTGGACAGTATCCTGGGCTTTAGTCCTATCACTGCTTGACATCTTCATAGTGAGCACAACAGACTGTGTAGGGGCCAGTTGTGCACATATGACCATGTTGCAATATGTTCAGATATGGACTACCTACACCAGGCTCGTCCAACATTGCTAGTGTATTCCACAACATGGGTGGACATTGGCAAACACTAGCGATGTTCCTAGGCCATTTCTGAGGGTAGTCACAGGGTGTGTTTGTCCTTCGACACACATTGTAGCTGGAGTTTGCCTTTACATATGTCATGGTTGGTATACTGTGCCTCTGTCTACCTCTGACATAACAGTGATACCCTGGGTAGCCTACCATCTCCCATCACTCATCAGGATCCTCTTGAGGGGTGTCGTTTGGGGACTCTGGCTGACCTGTACCAGGAGTTTACTGAAGTGGGGGGGCCTTCTGTTTATGGATCATTCTGTACAGCTTGTCCTATGTATGTCAGTGCTGGGGTTCAGGTCTCTCATGTGCATAGCACACTGCCATTCAGATTGTACAAGGTGCAACATGTTCATTCATTCCAGGTTGGACATGGCTTCATACATCAGGCACAGCTTTCCTGTAGCTGGGAAGGATGGGTGTGGGGGGCTGCAGTTTGTTTACTCAGGCAACACATGGCATCTGTTCATGCTCTTTGCTACCCTGGGGGGGTACTGTTGTGGACTTTACAGTTGATGGAGGTGTCTGCGGGGTATATCCCACAGGGCTATTGTAGTCGGGGATGCTGATGGAGGAGGGCTGCAGAGCCAAGTGAGTTCCCCTTATCTACATCTCCCCCTTCATGTTTGGGTGGGTATATGGTACATGTTTCGGGAACACTACAGCACATGTTTGTCCAGTGCAGGATATTTATCCCCTTTTTGTACCCAGGTCTCACATTACATGTTAGGTGCCTCATGGGTTAACACCTGTGTGGTAATTTGTGGGCACTTACTGTATATCCACGGTGGTTGTCTATACACATTTCCCAATTAGTTTGGGACATGGCTATGGCTACAGTTGTCTGTTTGTAGGTGGCCCTTTTGGTGGGTTGCTTGTGTCAGCGGGGGGGTCAGATATGGTGGGCTGTTTGTACCCTCTGCATACATGTCAGTCACAGTCCTTCCATGTTGGCCTATACCTATGGGACAGAACGGGGGGCCAAGACCAGACATTGTGGGATGCCACTCATACCCGCTTTGTAGTCTGACATGGATGCATGTCTGACCATGTCAGTTCTGTCCTTGGTCTGTTTGAAACCCCCTCTACTGACATAGGGGTGTATATTTAAGCTGGTGAACATATCCATACTAAACCCGGATATTTCTAGAAGCAGGCAGGTCCAGCTACGCTGTGGGACCATATGCCCTCATCAATGACCTTAATGACTGCTTCAAATGGGTCAACATGTTTAGGGGCATTCTGCAGTTACAACAGCCACAGTGTGTAGGGTCCAGTATCAGTAGGCCCAAATTAGCCTTCTGTCTGGGTACATACTGATCCTTCACATAGCTGTGCAGAACAAGCCTGTCAGGATCCTGGGGTGGTATTTTGGGAGTATCCATTCAGGCAACACCTTTGTTGTGATGGACCACTGTTGTTGTACACTGCTCTTTGGGTACATATCCTGTGGTAAGGCTGACTTTGGGCCCAGTAGTGTGATTTGGCATTCCATTATTTGGGGTCCATGTTGGCCTCAGCACAGGACACCATCACATCCCTTTTGCTGCTGTGTGTTTGCTTTGCAGATGATGGCTGTTACCTCAGCATGTGCAATGGCGGGGGACCATCGGGTGGGATGGGTATTTTGCACTGGGGTGTTTGCACTGCACCTGACAGGTTCTATGTTAGCAATATGTGTGTGTGTTTGGTATGTTGTTTGTAATATCAGTGTGATTGGGAGCAGATGTGTGGATGCCCAACATGGTTCCTACCATCAGTTGGGTAAGCCTTGTGATTATCCTTAGTGTCCTGTACTTTGTATCTTCATAGGTTCATGGGTTCATAGTAGGCTAGACACCCTAGGCCATTAGTAAGCCTAGCAGAGTGTGTGTGTCTTTCACCACCCCTTGCTATGTTCAATTATGGCCATTTATGATTCTTCACTGTGCCTCTGTCTGGTCGTGACACAGGGGGGCCCCCCAGTTTTGAAAGGGTCATCCATCCACTTGGCAATATTCCTGTAGAGGGGTGTCAGGGAGGGGCTCTGCCTACCATGGATTGGGATCCTGTTTCTGGGTGTGGGGAGCCTCTGGGTTAGGTATCTGTCCCTCCAGCACATTTATTTCATTATGTGTTGAGGTTGACATCTGTACTCTCACAGCTCCAATGGCTTTGATTTCCTGTGGTGAGCATGTCCATTACTCCTGTGTTGGACATGGCCGGGTACAACAGACATACAATGCCTCTGTGTAGGCAGTGTAAACTGCAGTCAGCTGGGGTGTCTACAGCCAGGCAGCATATGACATATATTTCACACCCTTTATCCTGTTGGTGGGGTAACTATGGGGTTTTTCAACCGCTGCAGGTGTCATTGGTACATCCCATATGAGTCATTGTACTAGATTATGGGTCTGATAAGGGAACAGTACAGGCACAGTGACCTCTGTTGATGTTGATGTGAATCCTTTCATGATACAGTGTCCAGTATCAACAGTTTCATAGCCACATTGGCATTGTGGTGTCACATGACAGATTAATGTCGACCTGTGTCCCTAGGTCCCTGATACTCCTTGCATACATAATGGTTTGACACCTATGTGGTATTTGAGTACCTTGTCTGGTATTTGGTGGGACATTCATACTGTCCAGTGTCTTCGGATGTCTGGGTGGGGTTCTTGTGTGTGAGAGTGTGGTCTGTCACATGCTACAGACTGTACAGCAGTTTTGTCTACAGTTATGTGCACATGGGTGGTGTCCGCTGCTTTGTGCATTGTCAGTTACCTGGCTATATGGGTGTCTGTGCTGCATATGGATACCCCCCCCTCCTTTGATGTCTTGGTGCAGGTGTTGGGGCCATAACACATGGTATGTGGTATAACCTAGTAGTGCTGGTGTGCTATCACTAGGCCTGCAGCAGGCTTCTGTCACTGGACAGGCATCAATGTTCTCCATAATGGGAAGTGCCTCAGGGGCATGCATATTGCAGTTTACACATCTGGCATTGGTCAGCATTACCCTTATGTTTCCTACCACTTATGTTTTCTAGGGTGGTGGGTAGTCTTTTTGGCCTTGCCTACATACGGCTCTATGGAGGCAGCAAAGGCCTTATCCAGTAACCAGATGCACACGGGTAACAGTGCAGCCATCCCTGAACAGCAGCATGGCTTGTCATGCTTGACATCTCAAGCAGACACACAAAACCCCCTTGGACTGACAGCTGTAACTGTGCCAGCTGTTAAACATGACATTCTGTGTTTGTACTGTGGCATCATTCTTGGTGAGGGTTGGATGCTGCACACAGCCAGTGTCATCCCGCCTGGGGTACATACTGAGGGACCATCCATGTCTCTTTGATGTTGACCAGGGAGGTACATCTCAGGTAATTCACACCAGCATGGACATTGAGTGCATCATATTTCTGCTTGCTTTGGGGTGACCTCTTTTTGTTAATGGCATTTTGTGGCACCTACAAGCAGCTTACTCTACCCTTTCCCTTGTTCAGTCTGGTGAGTGGGACAGCTGTGTGTCTGCCTATACAGACACCTATTACACTGTATCAGGCATGTTGTTTCTCCTTTGGGGCCCGTGACTGTTTGGCACACCCGCTTTGTACTTTGTTGCATGTGCTATGTTTGAAGGTTGTGGTTGCTTGTGATCTACTTTGGATGCTTTTGTTGGGTGTGTGTTTGTAATTAAGGCCCCGGAATATTTGTCTGTGTTTATGTGTTTGGTTTACAGTTGTGGTAGGTCTATGTGGGACTGGGTTTGTGGTGTATGTGGTTACCTTCTCCTCCTGACTAGTGTTGACAGTACTGAGTTGTTTGGGGCTCAACCTCTGGTTTGGATACATGGATGCATCTACCCCATATGTTTGTATTTATTGGGGTGTTGTGGTTGTCTGTGTACTTGGTACTGGGCCCCATTGCCTCTGGATTCATAGATTTACTTGTTGTGGCTGGACTTAGTGGATTGATGTGTGGACATATGTTGTTGCCATACTACTGGTCAGTGATTACTTCCCTTTTATGTTTGCTCTATCATGTGGTACTTCCTCATTCTCTTGCATGGTTTGGTAATGGCTGGAGGCCAGCATGCCAGATGCCTGCGGGATGGCATTGTGTGTTGTTGTTATTTGTGATTGCATACTCCAAGCATTCCTGGCTGTGTTCATGGAATGCCTGTATAACATGTTCTGTGGTGTGTCCCATATTCTGCACTTGCACAGGGCCTTTTTTGGATTCAACATTGGTTTTTAGGGCTTCAACCTATACTTTACACATGTTTTTTACTGTGGTATTCTGGCCAGGGACTGGGGTCAGGGTGTGTATATCCAGTGTGATTACTCTATGGTCTGGTCTTACCAGTGAGGGGTACACTTCTCATCTTGCCATCCAGTACACATTTCTGATTATCACACCCAGTATGCTTACCCCCCTTGTGGGAGTAGTACATTGTTCCTGGGCATTTTGGTTTATGGAATCTGGGTAATTTTCTCCTACTGTGTTGGTGCTAGTACAATGCTACCGGTGTATGTCTGGGTATTTTCAGTCAAGCAATATAATGTGGTTTGGGGGGCTTGATATATTCATGTATTCCCACATAGGCCAGGTGCTGTTCCTGGTATTAGGACAGTGGTCTGCAGCAGGCTATATACTGTGAGGCAGATTTAGCCATTGGTATTTGAGCATGGATATTCGATGCTGCTTGTTGTTGTAGTGCCAACATGGGGGGGTGGTTATCCTTGCCATTTCTTGCTAGTCACCCTCCTTTTTTAGCTTGTTCCATGTTTTGGGGTGTACAGCACAGTATGAGGTGTGACCTGGTAGTGTTAGGGGGCTTTTAGCCTTGCCCAGTTCTCTATTACAGGACTGGCATCTACATTCTCCTACTGTGTGCATTTACACTGCACACATCTTGCTGTTTATGCATCTGTCATGGGTAGATTACATCTAGGTTCCTATCCCTTGTAGAACCTATGAGGTTTGGGGTTTTTGTTTTGAGACTTACCTATTCAGGGCATGCTGTGGGTACTGACAGCCTTTGCCAGTATCCATGGGGCATGGCAAAAGGTGCACCCCCCTAGCAGGTGGTGCATCATGTCAAACTCCCATTTTTCCCAGCCTGAAAACATTGGCTCC
>NW_025053539.1:0-8154 GCF_019279795.1 Protopterus annectens | reverse complement strand
ATTAAAAAGAAAAAGAAATTTTTAAAAAAAAAAAAGCAAAAACTCACAAATTTTTTTTTAAACTGCAAACAAACATTACCCTCAGAATAAACAACCTACAGAAGCAAAAGAAAGAAAAATAAAGAAAAAAAAAAAGGGAGCAAAAACTCACAAATTTTTTTTTAAACTGCAAACAAACATTACCACAGAATAAACAACCTACAGAAGCACAAGAAAAAAAAGAAAAAAAAAAAAAAGGGAGCAAAACTCAAAAATTTTTTTTTAAACTGCAAACAAACATTACCTCAGAATAAACTAAGCCACAAAGAAAATTTACAGAAAGACAAAATAAATTTTTTTAAAACGAAAAAAAAAGTTACAAATGCAAACTAAAAAAAATAGTTACCAGAATACTAAGAAGCCAAGAAGTAAAAACAGAAAGACAAAATAAATTTTTAAACGAAAAAAAAAAGACCTCAAAATTTTTAACTGCAAACAAACATTTACCCTTCAGAAAAAATTTTATAAACAGTAAAACAAGAAACCACAAAATGTTTTTAAACAAAAAACAAAGAGATCTAAAAGTTTTTAAAGCAAACAAACATTTACCCCAGAAAAAAAATTTTATAAACAGTAAAACAAGAAACCCAAAATGTTTTAAACGAAAAACAAAAGACCTCAGAATGTTTTTAAAGCAAACAAACATTTACCCTCAGAACAAATATTTAAACAGTAAAACAAGAAACCACAAAATTTTTTTTAAACAAAAAGAAAAAGATCTAAAAATTTTTTTAACGTAAACAACAACCCACAAATAAAGTTTAACAAAATACTACAGAAAGCCACAAAATGAAATGTTTTAAACAGATAAAGGAGGAAAGAGAGTCTACAGAATGATTTTAACTGCAAACAAATCAGTTACCCATGCAGATACTTAAGCTATTAGCCTACAGACAGTAAACACTACAGAAAGCCACAAAATGAAAGTTTTAAACAGATAAAGGAGCAAGGAGAGTCAGCAGAATGCTTTTAACTGCAAACAAATCAGTTACCCATGCAGATACTAAAGCTATTAGCCTACAGACAGTAAACACTACAGAAAGCCACAAAATGACAGTTTTTAAACAGATAAAATAGCAAGGAGAGTCAGCAGAATGCTTTTAACTGCAAACAAATCAGTTACCCATGCAGATACTAAAGCTATTAGCCTACAGACAGTAAACACTACAGAAAGCCACAAAATGAAAGTTTTTAAACAAATAAAGGAGCAAAGAGACTCTACAGAATGATTTTAACTGCAAACAAATCAGTTACCCCGTGCAGATACTAAAGCTATTAGCCTACAGACAGTAAACACTACAGAATGGCACAAAATGAAAGTTTTTAAACTGATAAAGGAGCAAAGAGACTCTACGGAATGCTTTTAACTGCAAACAAATCAGTTACCAATGCAGATACTAAAGCTATTAGCCTACAGACAGTAAACTCTACAGAAATCCACAAAACGAAAGTCTCTAAACAGATAAAGTAGCAAGGAGAGTCTGCAGAATGCTTTTAACTGCAAATAAATCAGTTAACCATGCAGATACTAATGCTATTAGCCTACAGACAGTAAATACTACAGAAAGCCACAAAATGAAAGTTTTTAAACAGATAAAGGAGCAAAGAGACTCTACACAATTTTTTTAACTGCAAACAAATCAGTTACCCATTCAGATAGTTAAGACATTAGCCTACAGACAGTCAACAATACAGAAAGTCACAAAATGAAAGTTTTTAAACAGATAAAGGAGCAAAGAGACTCTACAGAATGCTTTTATCAGCAAACAAATCAGTCTCCCGTGTAGATACTAAAGTTATTATCCTACAGACATTAAACACTACGGAATCCCACAAAATGAATTGTTCAAACAGATAAAGGAGCAAAGAGACTCTACAGAATTCTTTTAACTGCACACAAATCAGTTAACCGTTCAGATAGTAAAGCTATTAGCCTACAGACAGTAAACACTACAGAAAGCCACAAAATTAATTTTTAAACAGTTAAAAGAGCAAAGAGACTCTACAGAATGCTTTTAACTGTAAACATATCAGTTACCCATGCAGATACTAAATTGTTTGCCTACAGACAGTGAACACTACAAGAGGCCACAAAATGAAAGCTTTTAAACAGATAAAAGAGCAAGGAGAGTCAGCAGAATGCTTTTAACTGCAATCAAATCAGTTACCCATGCAGATATTAAAGCTATTAGCCTATAGACAGTAAACACTACAGAAAGCCACAAAATTAAAGTTTTTAAACAGATAAAAAAGCAAAGAGACTCTACAGGATGCTTTTAACTGCAAACAAATCAGTTACCCGTGCAGATACTAAAGCTTTTAGCCTAAATACAGTAATCACTACAGAAAGCCACAAAACAAACATTTTTAAACAGATAAAGGAGCAAAGAGACTCTACAGAATGCTTTCAACTGCAAACAAATCAGTTACCTGAGCAGGTACTAAACTGTTTGCCTGCAGACAGTAAACACTACAAAAGGCCACAAAATGAAAGCTTTTAAGCAGATAAAGGAGCAAGGAGAGTCAGCAGAATGCTTTTAACTGCAATCAAATCAGTTACCCATGCAGATACTAAAGCTATTAGCCTACAGAGAGTAAACACTACAGAAAGCCACAAAATTAAAGTTTTTAAACAGATAAAGGAGCAAAGAGACTCTACAGGATGCTTTTAACTGCAAACAAATCAGTTACCCGTGCAGATACTAAAGCTTTTAGCCTAAATACAGTAATCACTACAGAAAGCCACAAAACAAAAGTTTTTAAACAGATAAAGGAGAAAAGAGACTCTACAAAATGCTTTCAACTGCAAACAAATCAGTTACCTGTGCAGGTACTAAAGCTATTAGCTTAAAGACAGTAAACACTACAGAAAGCCACAAAATGAAAGTTTTTAAACAGATAAAGGAGCAAAGAGACTCTACAGAATGCTTCTAACTGCAAACAAATCAGTTACCCATGCAGATACTAAAGCTATTAGCCTACAGACAGTAAACACTACAGAAAGCCACAAAATGAATTTTTTTACACAGATAAAGGAGCAAACAGACTCAACATAATTCCTTTAACTCTAAACAAATCAGTTACCCATGCAGATACAACACTGTTTGCCTACAGACAGTAAACACTACAGAAAGGCACAAAATGAAATGTTTTAAACAGATAAAGGAGGAAAGAGAGTCTACAGGATGATTTTAAGTGCAAACAAATCAGTTACCCATGCAGATGCTTAAGCTATTAGCCTACAGACAGTAAACACTACAGAAAGCCACACAATGAAAGTTTTTAAAAAGATAAAGGAGCAAGGAGAGTCAGCAGAATGCTTTTAACTGCAAACAAATCAGTTACCCATGCAGATACTAAAGCTATTAGCCTACAGACAGTAAACACTACAGAAAGCCACAAAATGAAAGTTTTTAAACAGATAAAGGAGCAAAGAGACTCTACAGAATGCATTTAACTGCAAACAAATCAGTTACCCATGCAGATACTAAAGCTATTAGCCTACAGACAGTAAACACTACAGAAAGCCACAAAATGAATTGTTCAAACAGATAAAGGAGCAAAGAGACTCTACAGAATTCTTTTAACTGCAAACAAATCAGTTACCCATGCAGATACTAAAGCTATTAGCCTACAGACAGTAAACACTACAGAAAGCCACAAAATGAAAGTTTTAAAAAGATAAAGGAGCAAGGAGAGTCTAAATAATGCTTTTAACTGTAAACATATCAGTTACCCATGCAGATACTAAACTGTTTGCCTACAGACAGTAAACACTACAAAAGGCCACAAAATGAAAGCTTTTAAACAGATAAAGGAGCAAGGAGAGTCAGCAGAATGCTTTTAACTGCAATCAAATCAGTTACCCATGCAGATACTAAAGCTATTAGCCTACAGACAGTAAACACTACAGAAAGCCACAAAATGAAAGTTTTTAAACAGATAAAGGAGCAAAGAGACTCTACAGGATGCTTTTAACTGCAAACAAATCAGTTACCCATGCAGATACTAAAGCTTTTAGCCTAAATACAGTAATCACTACAGAAAGCCACAAAACAAAAGTTTTTAAACAGATAAAGGAGCAAAGAGACTCTACAGAATGCTTTCAACTGCAAACAAATCAGTTACCTGTGCAGGTACTAAAGCTATTAGCCTAAAGACAGTAAACACTACAGAAAGCCACAAAATGAAAGTTTTTAAACAGATAAAGGAGCAAAGAGACTCTACAGAATGCTTCTAACTGCAAACAAATCAGTTACCCATGCAGATACTAAAGCTATTAGCCTACAGACAGTAAACACTACAGAAAGCCACAAAATGAATTTTTACACAGATAAAGGAGCAAACAGACTCTACATAATTCTTTTAACTGTAAACAAATCAGTTACCCATGCAGATACTACACTGTTTGCCTACAGACAGTAAACACTACAGAAAGCCACAAAATGAAATGTTTTAAACAGAGAAAGGAGGAAAGAGAGTCTACAGAATGATTTTAACTGCAAACAAATCAGTTACCCATGCAGATACTTAAGCTATTAGCCTACAGACAGTAAACACTACAGAAAGCCACAAAATGAAAGTTTTTGAAAAGATAAAGGAGCAAGGAGAGTCAGCAGAATGCTTTTAACTGCAAACAAATAGTTACTCATGCAGATACTAAAGCTATTAGACTACAGACAGTAAACACTACAGAAAGCCACAAAATGAATTGTTCAAACAGATAAAGGAGCAAAGAGACTCTACATAATTCTTTTAACTGCAAACAAATCAGTTACCCATTCAGATAGTAAAGCTATTAGCCTACAGACAGTAAACACTACAGAAAGCCACAAAATGAATTTTTTAAACAGTTAAAAGAGCAAAGAGACCCTACAGAATGCTTTTAACTGTAAACATATCAGTTACCCCTGCAGATACTAAACTGTTTGCTTACAGACAGTAAACACTACAAAAGGCCACAAAATGAAAGCTTTTAAACAGATAAAGGAGCAAGGAGAGTCAACAGAATGCTTTTAACTGCAATCAAATCAGTTACCCATGCAGATACTAAAGCTATTAGCCTACAGACAGTAAACACTACAGAAAGCCACAAAATTATAGTTTTTAAACAGATAAAGGAGCAAAGAGACTCTACAGAATGCTTTTAACTGTAAACATATCAGTTACCCCTGCAGATACTAAACTGTTTGCCTACAGACAGTAAACACTACAAAAGGCCACAAAATGAAAGCTTTTAAACAGATAAAGGAGCAAGGAGAGTCAGCAGAATGCTTTTAACTGCAATCAAATCAGTTACCCATGCAGATACTAAAGCTATTAGCCTACAGACAGTAAACACTACAGAAAGCCACAAAATTATAGTTTTTAAACAGATAAAGGAGCAAAGAGACTCTACAGGATGCTTTTAACTGCAAACAAATCAGTTACCCGTGCAGATACTAAAGCTTTTAGCCTAACTACAGTAATCACTACAGAAAGCCACAAAACAAAAGTTTTTAAACAGATAAAGGAGCAAAGAGACTCTACAGAATGCTTTCAACTGCAAACAAATCAGTTACCTGTGCAGGTACTAAACTATTAGCCTACAGACAGTAAACACTACAGAAAGTCACAAAATGAAAGTTTTTAAACAGATAAAGGAGCAAAGAGACTCTACAGAATGCTTTTATCTGCAAACAAATCAGTTACCCGTGTAGATACTAAAGCTATTAGCCTACAGACAGTAAACACTACAGAAAGCCACAAAAGGAAAGTTTTTAAACAGATAAAGGAGCAAAGAGTCTCTACAGAATTCTTTTAACTGCAAAAAATCAGTTACCTGTTCAGATAGTAAAGCTATTAGCCTACAGACAGTAAACACTACAGAAGGCCAGAAAATGAATTTTTTAAACAGTTAAAAGAGCAAAGAGACTCTACAGAATGCTTTTAACTGTAAACATATCAGTTACCCATGCAGATACTAAACTGTTTGCCTACAGACAGTAAACACTACAAAAGGCCACAAAATGAAAGCTTTTAAACAGATAAAGGAGCAAGGAGAGTCAGCAGAATGCTTTTAACTGCAATCAAATCAGTTACCCATGCAGATACTAAAGCTATTAGCCTACAGACAGTAAACACTACAGAAAGCCACAAAATTAAAGTTTTTAAACAGATAAAGGAGCAAAGAGACTTTACAGGATGCTTTTAACTGCAAACAAATCAGTTACCCGTGCAGACACTAAAGCTTTTAGCCTAAATACAGTTATCACTACAGAAGCCACAAAACTAAAGTTTTTAAACAGATAAAGGAGAAAAGAGTCTCTACAAAATGCTTTCAACTGCAAACAAATCAGTTACCTGTGCAGGTACTAAAGCTATTAGCTTAAAGACAGTAAACACTACAGAAAGCAACAAAATGAAAGTTTTTAAACAGATAAAGGAGCAAAGAGACTCTACAGAATGCTTCTAACTGCAAACAAATCAGTTATCCATGCAGATACTAAAGCTATTAGCCTACAGACAGTAAACACTACAGAAAGCCACAAAATGAAAGTTTTTAAACAGATAAAGGAGCAAAGAGACTCTACAGAATGCTTTTATCTGCAAACAAATCAGTCTCCCGTGTAGATACTAAAGCTATTATCCTACAGACAGTAAACACTACAGAAATCCACAAAACAAAAGTCTCTAAACAGATAAAGTAGCAAAGAGAGTCTTCAGAATGCTTTTAACTGCAAACAAATCAGTTAACCATGCAGATACTAATGCTATTAGCCTACAGACAGTAAATACTACAGAAGGGCACAAAATGAAAGTTTTTAAACAGATAAAGGAGCAAAGAGACACTACAGAATTTTTTTAACTGCAAACAAATCAGTTACCCATTCAGATAGTTAAGATATTAGCCTACAGACAGTAAACACTACAGAAATTCACAAAATGAAAGTTTTTAAACAGATAAAGGAGCAAAGAGACTCTACAGAATGCTTTTATCTGCAAACAAATCAGTCTCCCGTGTAGATACTAAAGCTATTATCCTACAGACAGTAAACACTACAGAATCCCACAAAATGAATTGTTCAAACAGATAAAGGAGCAAAGAGACTCTACAGAATTCTTTTAACTGCAAACAAATCAGTTACCCGTTCAGATAGTAAAGCTATTAGCCTACAGACAGTAAACACTACAGAAAGCCACAAAATGATTTTTAAACAGTTAAAAGAGCAAAGAGACTCTACAGAATGCTTTTAACTGTAAACATATCAGTTACCCATGCAGATACTAAACTGTTTGCCTACAGACAGTGAACACTACAAAAGGCCACAAAATGAAAGCTTTTAAACAGATAAAGGAGCAAGGAGAGTCAGCAGAATGCTTTTAACTGCAATCAAATCAGTTACCCATGCAGATATTAAAGCTATTAGCCTATAGACAGTAAACACTACAGAAAGCCACAAAATTAAAGTTTTTAAACAGATAAAAAAGCAAAGAGACTCTACAGGATGCTTTTAACTGCAAACAAACTCGTAGTTACCCACGTGCAGATACTAAAGCTTTTAGCCTAAATACAATCACTATCAGAAAGCCACAAAACAAACATTTTTAAACAGATAAAGGAGCAAAGAGACTCTACAGAATGCTTTCAACTGCAAACAAATCAGTTACCTGAGCAGGTACTAAACTGTTTGCCTGCAGACAGTAAACACTACAAAAAGGCCACAAAATGAAAGTTTTAAGCAGTCACCGATATCCCTAAGCCGCCGTGCTTCCGTTTCTTACGCCTCTGTAAGTATACAGTATAACCTTTACCTGTAGATCTGTTTTTTGCATCCCATCCACAATAAATCGCTACTTTCTCCCTTCCCACTTTAAGAACAACGCTTATCCCATCTTATAGGAGCCTACACGCGGAAAGATAAACAAACAGTATACCCCTGACCACCTGTAGATCTGCTTTTGAATCCCATCCACAATCCTGCTGCTTTCCTCTCCTACTTTGCTGAACAACGCTTATCCTATCTTGTGGGAGCCTACACGTGGAAGATAACAAAATATAACCCCTTGACTGCACCTGTAGAGTCTGGGGCTTGCATCCCCATCCACAACTGCTATTTCTCCTCTCCTACTTTA
>NW_025053538.1:0-9085 GCF_019279795.1 Protopterus annectens | reverse complement strand
TGGATATACTTTCGAGGTACAGGCAACGTGAGACTTCACCGTCAGCACTGCAAACTGGCATAATCAACTCTCCAGCTGACACAAACATCCTTCAAAAGGTCTCACAGAGACAGATAACTGGTGCCAGCGCCATGGTTTAAAGCTAAATGCCAAAATGTACAGTCATACTTTGGCAAAACAATGTGCCCACAAATTACCACATAGGGGAAACCATTAAGTACAGAGAAAGTTATTAGGGACCTGGGGACCCAAGTTGATAGCAATCTCTCCTTTGAAAACCACATTGCCAAAGTGGTTAGAAAGACCTTCTACATAGTCCACCTCATCACGAGGGGTTCACATCTAGATCAAGAGAGTAATCGTGCTTTATTCATCCCTCATCAGGCCCATCATAAAATACAATGCCTTTTGGGATGTACCTTACCGACACCTGCAGCAATTAGAAAGACCCCAAAAGTATCTCACCAAGAGGATCAAGGGTCTCAAACAGATGCCATATGCTGCTCGGTTAAAAAAACTCCAGCTCTACTCAGTTGCATACCGCCTACTTCGAGGCGATCTATGCCTGACATACAAAGCTATGTCAAATCCAGAATTAATGGACATGCTCCACCTCAGTAAATCTAAATCCCTTAGAGCCACATGCTTGAGGGACTTGAACCTCAGCACAGAAATAAATAGAACTTGCTGGAGGGACAGGTTCATAACCCAGAGGCTCCCTTTGCTCTGGAATAGAATTCCAGCTCATGTGAGGCAGAGCACCTCACTGAATCTCTTCAAGAAGCATCTCGATAAGTGGATGGGGGATCATAGGTTTATCCCAGGGATTAATCCCGTGTCACTATTAGACAGAGGCACAGTAAACTAAACCTTAAAAAGGGCACAGTATACTCAAATCAAGAGGTGGCGTAAGCCATACAGAATCGGGCTAGGCTTATAATTGCCCCAGGGCAGATAGCCTAGTATGAACCTATGAACCTATGAGTGAAGGGAGCCTCTGGGTTATGAATCTGTCCCTCCAGCATGTCCTATTTATTTCAGTGCTGAGGTTCAAGTCTCTCGAGCACGTAGCTCAATGGGATTTGGATTTTCTGAGGTGCAGCATGTCCATTAATTCCGGGTTGGACATGGCTTTGTACGTCAGGCACAGATCACCTCTGAGCAGGTAGTATGCCACTGAGTAGAGCTGGAATTTCTTTAACCGGGCAGCATATGGCATCTGTTTGAGCCCTTTGATCCTCTTGTTGAGGTACTTTTGGGGTCTTTCCAGTTGCTGCAGGTGTCTGTAAGGTACATCCCAAAAGGGGCATTGTACTCAATTATGGGCCTGATGAAGGATGAGTAAAGAGGCACATGACCTCCCTGATCTAGATGTGAATCCCTTCATCATTAGGTGGGCTATATAAAATGTTTTTCTAACCACTTTGGCCACGTGGTTGTCAAATGAGAGATTGCTATCAACTTGGGTCCCCAGGTCCCTAATTACTTCTTCTGTACTTAATGGATTACCACCTATGTGGTAATTTGTGGGCACTTTGTTTTTGCAAGGATGACTATACACTTTTGGCTTAGCTTGAGGCCATGGCTCTGGCACCAGTTGTCTGTTTCTATGAGGCCCTTTTGGAGAATACTTGTGTCGGCTGAGAGTCGATTACGGTGCCCAGTTTGCAGTCATCTGAACGGTCAGCCACAGTCCTTCTGTGTTGGCCTGTACCTCCGAAATATATACCAAACAAGAGAGGTCCCAGGACTGAGCCTTGTGGGACGCCACTTGTAACTGGTTTGGAGTCTGACATGGCTCCATCAATTCTAACCATGTGGGTTCTGTCCTGAGCCAGTTTGCAACCCATCTAGTGACATAGGGTTTATATTTAAGCTGGTGAGCTTATCTATAATGCCAGTGTATTGTATCGAAGCTTTTGAGGTCCAGGTAGGCTGTGTGGACCACCTTCCCCTCGTCAATGGCCTTGGTGACTGTTTCAAAGAAATTGACCAGGTTTAAGAGGTAGGATCTGCCCTTAATAAAGCCAAACTGGGTAGGATCCAGTGTCTGTAGGTCCCCAATATCTTTATTTATGAGATCCATGATGATCCTTTCCATAGCTTTCAGACCAAGCTAGTCAGGCTTATGGAGAGATTTCTCAAGACTAGAGACATACTGTTTTAAATCCAACTTTAAGGGTTTATATAGGACTATACTATAGTATATTATATTATAGGACACCCTGACTGTGACCTAAGATTTCACCTGTCCAACTGTTGTATGATACTTGCCATGTACTATTTGTAGGACATGCAGTTACTCTTTTTATTAAGATTGCATTAATACCCAGCTGTTCTAATTTATTAAGCAGGGTTTTGTGTGTGATGCTATGAAAGGCTGAAGACTGCATCACAGCACACTTTTTTGTTAATAGTTATTACTTACATTGGTATAGTTTACGTGCTTCATTTTAAGGTTGCAGGACTCAGAGAAGAGGCCAAAGGTAAGTTTTCTGTTTTCATACATTTTCTCTTTTTCTATGAGGGCAGCGTACATAGGGATTGAAAGTATGGAGGGGGTACATGAAGATGCAACCACTCTGCAATACATCATTTAATTTTTAACTATTTTGTACTATATAGTACATTTTGAAAACTTTATGGTTTTCTGAAGTCTGTTTTCAACACAGGCATGCTTATATATGGATTCAAGTCACAACATTTCCAGTTCTGACAATAATTTATCTAAAATAACCCTCCCCATTATTTTTCTGCAATGCAACAGTACACTCATATCTCTATATGTCTCTGAATTTATCCTGCCACCCTTTCCCTTAAAGTTGGGTTTAAAACAGTATGTCTCTAGTCTTGAGAAATCTCCCCATATATAAATGGCATAGTGAATAACAGATGTAATGCTACTGAAAGTTCATCTCTAATTTAATTTTAGTACTTTAAATTATCTAGATATTCCTAGCTCAAATGATCCCCTTTTATGGAATCAAACAGCTTTGTATAGCAGTTTGTAAATATATCTACACTCTGTTATGTTTGAGAATAAATGTTAGAATCTACACACAGTTTATCGATTTGTAAGTCTTTACTCCTGTCACATCTTGTATATCTATATAATAATTTCCTAGAATGCTCAGTATCTTTACATAAATTTTGGTCAAAATTTTCCAGATCTTAACTCACACTATGTTAAGTATGTCAGTCAAATTTGTTTATTTCAGTTTTCAGAATCATAGTTCAACCTAATTTCCATTTCTTACATTTTTGTATGTCTTATCTTAAGCATGTTGTTCTTATGGAAATTTGTGTGGTTATTTCATTTATTTATTCATTGCATTTAATTACTGGGAAAGTCTGACTGCACAATCAAACCCTTTTTAATGGAGGCCCAGTGAGAAAAGATCCAAATAACAAATGACACATATACTGCAAACATCTCTGATAAGACAAAAACAGTAAAATAAATGTTCATATTTACATACAATGTACAGGGTTGCATTCACATTGCAGTCTGCAGTATACAGAGCTTCGTTCTCATTACATTGTACCACTAACAGAGATGGATATGCTTAGGAAAACTTCACTTTGTTTCAAGAAAGGATAATAGTACAGTCATACAAATAATATACAGGTCTGCTTTCATGTTACAATATACAGAGTTGCTTCTCATTACAGTTAACAGTGATACATATTTGTGTCTTAGACATCATTTTTTAGATTCACAAAATTAGCTGTAGAATGTATCTGAAAGTAATACAGTAAGAGATGCTGATAATTATAATAATACACTTTAACATCTTCCCTGACCTATTACCCCAGATCCTAAGTTAAACTTTTTAATTTATTTAAAAAAAAATTATATGCGTCTTTCCCCTTTCATAACTAGTTACATTCCTTCTATGCGTCTTTCCATATTACTTATCACTCAATTAGTTTTACATAAGTGGCTTAGTTTCCATACAGTAGTTGTTGATTTTTATGCATTGGTTTTAGATTTTCAGTTTAGTGGGAATTATCTAGCTGTAGTTTAATCTTTACAACCCATGATCATTGCAAATCAAATGTTGGTAAAACTTTACATGAAAATAACAATCAATACCTTATGAAGTGCTTCTATCCAATATGTGCTGTTCACCCCAGTAGATTTGTTTAACCCATCTCCTCTCTCAGCTATAAACTTATTCATAAATAGGCCTTGTACCCCATCTGCTGACAAGCTTACTTCTCTTTATCTCAAGAAGCAGCCAAGGTATTCGCATACCCTATATCTATATACTTATAAATGGGACAATCAAAGGAAAGACCATCCCAGACATCTGGAAAATCTCCCACATTATCCTTTACATGAGGTGGGAACTCTACTGATTACTCTAACTATAGACCAATTTGCTCTCCTATCACCCTTAGCAAAATTATAGAATGCATTCATAGCTTTCTTTTACAGTATCTCTCTCCACAACATAATAGAAAGCTGTCCAATGGCTGGAAGCCTTATCATGGTATACCAGCCCTCCTATCCTTTACAGACACTATCAGCCAGAAACCCATGGCAGCCTTCTCTCTTCCTGCACTCTTCATCTGACCTCTCTAAAGGCTTGACATGGTTAACCATTCATCCAAAATTAACATTCTTAGTCTCTCTCTCCTTTGATAACCCTGTAATTATCTGGTTCAGATCTTACCTCAGCAATAGGCAACAGGCAGTTCTCTGGGAAAATCAAATTTCTTCCTTATTTACCTGTCACCATCCAGTTGTGTCCCTCAGACTTCCATTCTTGGACCACTTCTTCTCTTTATTCATTAATGATCTCCATATACTTAATTCCTCAAGCGACCGCATTCAATATACGGATTAAATCCACCCTTATTTGCTCAGCTTCCTCTCATACTGAACTTTCTTTGCCCACTCAAAGCATGCTAATACGGTGAAGCAGTATTGGTTTACCAAGCGTTACCTCCTTCTTAATGCCAAAAAACTAAACTCCTTCTCTTTACTCCCTACTAGGTCTCCTTGAACCTGATCTCTTCAAATAATTCCACTGTCATCTCACCTGACTCTACCTATACCAAACTTTTAGGAATAGCCATTGACAATAATCTCTCTTTTGATCGGCATATTAACAACACCATTAAAATAGTCAAGCGGAAAAATGGGATCCTTGCTATATAGAATTAGTCTTTCTTAACCACATCAATGAATAAGATCCTCATTCCCATCTAATCTCAACTCTTCTGTATTACCTGCCTATTTTACAGACCTTAAAAACTAACCTTAACAAACTAGCAACCTCCTACCAATAATATTTACTTAGAACTTTTTGCTACTGGAAATCCACTTTAGAGACTCACCACTGTTCTAATCTGATGCAACTAGACTGGCTGGAATTTCAAAACCATCTTCTGTTAATCCCCAACTCACTATTGCCCACAAAATGCTGTACCAACCAATATGCCCTATACTCTCAAAACTCTTAATCCCATATAATAATCTCAACTCCTTGGCTCTTCTAGTAAAACTCATTGCCAAGCAACAAAGTCCTAATGCTTACAGCTGGTGACTCTCTATTTACTAATATAGCAGGAAGGAACTGGAATCTGCTACCTACTGATCGCAGCACAACTATATCATTGCCACTCTTCAAACAAGCTCAAAATCACCTCCCAAAGTCACTGGCTATGTCTTGTAGTAAACCTGGCTAATCAACACCTATACCCTGTTTTTTCTCCTCTTCTACCTTCTTCTACATTTAATAATTAGTCTTGTAGCTAAGACTATCACTAAATGAAACTATATTCAATGCTTGTTAGCCTTGACCCTCAATTCTGGTGTAAGTGTGTACCAACTCTTACTAGAGTGCATCCTATTTCACCTTTTTTAAGAAGATTATGTTCTATGTTAACTTGCTGAATTGTCTTTGATCTCTGGAAATGCTATACTGTATCATATGGTTTTAATCCTTTTTTTTTGCCATGTATTGATATTTTTTGTGTATTTTGTTGTTTTTGCTTGTATTTGTGTGGAGCTTTTTCTCCTAGACCTCTACTGAAAATGGATATATATCCAGCTAGACTAGCCAGTTAACAAATGTAAAATAAATAAATAAATAAATAAATAATCTGCTGTTCCTGACATATTAGCTTCAGTCTGTTTCTAGTAAATTTAAATCCCAGCTACTATGATTTTTTTTCTCCCTATGTTTCATGCAAAATGTCTTATGCATTCCTCTGGGTCATCAACATTTGACTTTTTGTGGTGTTTAATAGAGTACAACAATGAAATGTGTTATCTTTATTGTCACATTTATACAAATTAGCCAATATTAAGTGTTATCACTAGAATAAATAAAATAACAGGTCTTATAACAATCTTTAATCCCTGTTATAACACCTCCACCTGATTTTTTTGTTACATTGTTACAGAAAAAAAACATTTATTCCCTGACAGAAATGGTTTCCAATGATTATCCTTTAACCATGTTTTCACAAACAATAACAAATCTAATGTGAATGCATCAAATTGTCAAAAACATTTTAGTAATTCTTCAGAACCGCACCAGGAACCAAATGTCACCAACACAAATAACTGGAGGAAGGAAGGCACAAATCCCAGCAGATGTGCTATATCCACAAATATATGCCTATAATCCACAAAGCTGTTAACTTGCTGAAGGTCAATAAACGCTCCAAGATACTATAAGTCAATGAGTATCTTTAATGGTACAAACATGAAACACAATGCGTCGACCTAGGTTTCGTCCGACTTCTCGGACTTCTTCAGAACAATGTAACATCCAAAATTAAGTCCTTATGTATCCGCTTTAATTACGTGAATTATTCCATTAAATCACTAATTGTGAAATTAACCAAATAAAAGGCAAATAAACAAACAGCCTTAAAAAGACATCTGAAGTTAAAACGCGGACGTTGTTTAAAACGTAGATTTCATGTAGAGGTTGGTGTACACTTGTATATTTATAATGATATAAATACAATATATGTATATGTGTATGATTACATAAATATATGAAATATAAAAAAATGTATTTATAAGCGTGTGTATACATATATATAAATATATAATATGTAATATAAATGCGTAATGTGTTAAAATCATTGAAAATGGCTTTGTATATGTGTATGTTATATAAAATACCCTGGATATAAATAACATTCTCATTGAATAAATAGTATTTTGTCCAATATATGGAATGATTTTACAATAGACTAAATAAATACCCATGTATATTAGGCTGCAAAGTGTGATGTATGATATATAAGAAAAATACATTATTACATAAATAATGTACATATGGCTTACCCCCAAAGGAATTTTGGTTTGAAGTTTTGACATGAATCTAAGAATGTATGACAGGCACTTGTATAAACATGTATAAGTATATATATATATATATATATATATATTTTTTAAAATAAATGTTAAAATGTTGAATTATATGACCAAAAATCTCTAAAGTGCTCATGTGCTAAAAACTTTATTGAAAAATCTTAAAAAAATCTTTAAAAACTTTAAAAACGTCAACGGGGTATATTCAAGTGTATAATATTATATGTATTGTATAGGGGGACCTAAAATGGACCTTATTGTCGTGCTGGAGTGCAGCTATTAATGGTGTAACCACAAAATGGGAGTTTAATACTAATTGTGATACGTTTAGATTGGTGTTGATTAGCGTTTAATAAAGGGGTGCATTCATAGATTCCACTGTGTCAAGTTATATTTGGTAATCTTACCTTGCTGGTTAACTCTGATGGAATGCCCCAATAGAAATTTAAATATGTGAGTATTAAATTGATTAATGTGTCTACGCTGGGGCATTGGTCAGATTTCAAGTTTTAATGTCTAATAAATGTTCTTTTTATCCCATGTCCCGTAGCAACCTGCTGGTTTTCCCACATAAAAACTTTCCTGGGATTTGACATACTGCAATATAAACCACATTACGTGTGTAGCCAGTTAATGTGTTGATTAATCAGTACATTTTGTCCATTGGTGTCACAATATGGTTGAGTATTAAGAGCGATGTTTCACAATACAAAGCATCTTCACATTAAGAAGTTTCCCTTGGTTTGTTTGAAAAACTCAAGCTTTGTGGATTATAAGGCTATTATATTTGGATACTAGCATCTACTGGGATTTGTGCCTTCCCAACTTCCTCCAGTTATTTGTGTTGGTGACATTTTTAGTAATTTTACCTATATTAACAGCCAGTGAAGATAAATCAGGGTGTGCTATCTGTAGATTGTGGAATTTAAATTGAATTGTCAGATTTCTGAGATTGACTAAAATCCTGGCTTGTGTTAGTAAAACGCACCTGCTATATATTTGCTGCCAAAGATTATTTTCCCCTTGGCGACAAGTGGACTCTACCCTATCTTAGCATATGTGCCCAAACTTAGGCTTGGATATTCTACACATCCCTACTATTTAAAATGTGCATTTTTCTTCATGTAGGTATTTATTACCCAACCAATCTTTTTATGCACACTAGTCAAACCTCCTTTCTACTTATTTAGTTGCTTTGAAAATAGGTCCTAACACTCATACAAGCTCCATTATCTAAGAGGTTAAGTTCCCAACCATCAGTCAATTGAGTCCTTAAGATACAGAGATAATTTGAACCAAAAGTGAATGAAACAGCTTCATACCTCTAACGTGGGGTCCCTAAGACTCCATTCACAGCCTCTATTCTTACTCCTGTACTACACATAGCACTATTCCAATGTTCATTTTTTCTCTGTAAGTATTAGTTCCTTTACAAAAGGAATCCTCATTTACTAGCATATAATTCTGACCACATGAAAATATATTACCTCTCTCTAATTTGGTAAGGTCTGCTCTTTCCGTTATTTACAAAAAGCATATTGCTATCACCATTAGTCTTATTATGTAACATCACTGTCATCATCATGCCCCATTTCTACATGGGGTTGGGGTGTTAATCAACTATCTCCTTCTCTGTTCAATACTGCTTTCCACCACCACCTTCTTCCCAGCATTCATGCTGCCCTGACTATATTAGGTCTTCTGTACACAATCCATCCACCTCTTTGTTGGACACCTTTGATC
>NW_025053537.1:0-10377 GCF_019279795.1 Protopterus annectens | reverse complement strand
TTTTTTCCCCCCTTTTGGTTTTTCGTTTTAAAATATACCTCATTTGCATACCTTTGGGCCGCAGGTGAGGTGGTATTTAGCATGTCCACATTGACTCAGTCCGTGTAAGAGACGTTTTAGCTGGTCTCTCACACAGAGTTTAGGGCTGTTCCTGGGATCGCTGAGGCTTGCGGCAGGCGGAGTGTTGCACGTCTCTTACACTCAGTGCAAGCCTTCGTGAATCCTGCCCTAGAACAAAGATGGGATGTAATATGCTTTATTCAATCAACATACAGACCAGTTTCCCATAACAGTTACCATAATGGTTAAGGTCTTTGCCTCCTGTGCACAAGGTACAACGTTTCATCCTGACCTTTGCCCAATGCCTGTTCGGAGTTTGCAGGTTCTTCCTGTGTCTCTGTAGGGTTCCTCCCATCTCCAAAAATCATGCTGAGTGTTTTCATCTAAAATTCAATGATGAATGGAGCTGTGGGTAGAAACACAGACTCTGCATCGTGCCCTACTGCTTTGGGCATCCAGTGTGGTGCTGCTGTGGTACACAGTATCTTCGAGGGAGGAGAACACAAATCACATACTGTGCATAATGGCAGGGCTAGTCACTTGATGGTGGAAAATCAGATTGACTAAATGGACATGGGTATTTGCTGGTGATAAGCAGATTGAGGACCTGAACTATGCCAAGGGCAAGCCCAGCTAACTAAGAATTGCTACATTCAATGTAGGTTCACTGACAGAGACCACATGATGGTACAGAAGTGGCTGGACGTCCTATGTATCCAGGAGATAAGATGGAAAGGCAATGTAGAAAAACCCTTTGGCTTGGGATTCAGGACAGGCTAGAAGGTGTAGGAGTTGTGGTGAGAGAGAGGCTTCAGAGTTCACAGCCAATTTCTCACAGCAGGGTTGTAATATTAGCTAGAAGAGTACATTCCAACAACAGTTGCAGGACCAACCTACTAGAGAAAGCAGGATAAGAGAAACTGGTCTTGATAATGGATGGGGACAGACAGACCAGGATATCAGGACTGCCTGAACTATATTATGCTCAAAGGCAAAGACAGAAGATTAAAGATGAAAGTCAGACACCCTTCATATGGGATGCCAGTAACAACCTGCTCACCAGTCCACAGGAACAGATGGAAGGAGTATGTCCAGCAGCTTCTGAATGAAGAAAACCCAACAGAAGCTGTACTAACTTAGATAGAGCTACATTTAGAGAAAAAGAGAAGCCCACCATAGAAGACGCAAGAACAGCAGTGAAGTCAGGGAAAGCTCTGATGAGGTCACAGCATATATGATAACAATGTTGGGTGAGATAGCAGAGAAATGACTTCTGAGGATACTAACAGCAGTGTGGAGAGAAAGGCATATCTCAGATGACTGGAGAATAAGCATATTCATGCCACTGTAGAAGAACAAAGGGGACATCGACAACTGTAGGCAGTACAGAGGTATCAAACTCCTGTCACATTTCATGAAAGTTCTGCAGAAGGTGACTGGTAAATGGATAAGCAGAGTACTAGAAAGTAAGATGGGAGATGAGCAGTTCAGATTTAGATCAGAATGCAGCACAAATGATGCTTGCAGTGAGACAGATAGTTGAGAAGAAGCTAGAGATGAGGAAAGAGTCCAACTGGGTGTTCAAGACTTGAAGAAAGCATATGACAAGAGCCAAAGAAAGCTGATTTGGGCAGTTCTGTGGTGGTTCAAAGTCCAAGAAACATTGGTAGAATTAGTACAGGCTATGTGCAAGGACCCAGCAACTCAAGTATGAACAGTGTTTGATCTCACAGAGAGGTTCCCAGTGAGTGTGAGTGTGCAGCAGAGTTCAGCTCTGAGCCCACTGCTGTGCATATTGATGAAGGATTACATTAATAAACAGGTCAGAGGGGATATGCAAATGATGTGGCATTACAGGTAGACTCTGAGCAAAGAATAAGGGAAAAGAATGTGATACTGAAGGTGCATGGGATAAAACTGAGTACAGATAAGACAGTGGTGATGGCAACAAAGTAGGGAAATCAGAAGAAGCTGAGAACTGGGATTGAAGAGAAGACAGTAAATAGCTTAAGTCTGAATGAAGGGGTCAAGGCTAGATCAGAGGGGCTGCATCCAACTGGCATAGAGTGTCAGGTGTAGTGTGTGACAGAAGAATACCAAACAAACTGAAAAGTAAGGTGTACAAAACAGTGGTGCAGCCAGTACTACTGTATGGTACAGAAACTGGGTCTATAGTAAATCAGTGAACGTTTAAAATAGCAAACGCTGATTTATCAACCCTTTAAAAGCGAAAACTCAAAAGCCCGAAGACACGGAACAGCGACTTTTTTCCCAGGGAAAACAGGAAAAAAATCGCTGGGCCATTTTCAGGACTTTGCCATTTCCTCCACTGTGGTGCAATCTTGGAGTTGGTATATTTAAGGAGGAGGGATGTGGGTGCTAGGGGGTGGTGGCGTGCCCACACTTTATTTAGTGTTTTGAAGTTTTTTCTTTGTTTGTTTTGTGGAACACTGATTTTTTTCCCTGGGAAAAAAATCACTGTTCAGTGTATTCAGACTTTCAAGCTTTCGCTTCTAAGGGGTCGATAAATCAGTGTTCACTATTTTAAGCATTTGCTGATTTAATATAGACCCCAGAAACCCAGGCAGCAAAGGCAGAGCAGATGAGTAAGCTAGAGGGGATGGAAATGAAGTACCTGAGATGGGTGGTAGTATGCAGACTGTGGGACAGATAAGGAAATTAGGACATAAGTCTACTCTCCAGGCTAGATGGAGTAGGTCTTGGAGCAAAAGGTCTGTTCAGGGGGGAGGCAAGCAAGTCTACTTGAGGTATGCCCCACTGGTGGACCATGTCTAGGAAGACATTCCTGTCCAGCATCCACTCATGCTGTGAAGAGGATGTCCTGCTGAGAAGGTTCGCGCGGTTTGTTGGTCCCAAGCGAGGGATGGAGGGATACCTGCAGGGACAAGTTGTGTCAAGAGGCTTGGTCCCATATCAGTTTTAGTCTGCACAGGTGGTACACTTTTGTTCCACCTGCTTGTTGAGGCACCACATAATTGTGGTGGGATGTTTTTAATTATTTAGGGAACACCTGGTAGTAGGAGATGGAATGAAGGCTTTCAGTGCTAGGAAGAACTGCGGTTATTTCCATGTTGATGTGTTTAATTCCTTAAGGAAGGGTGCCACTTTGTTTGACCCTGTAGGATGCTATTGTGGCTCTATCCTGAGTCTGAAGCATCTGTATGCATAACCTGGTTTGGGAGAGGTTAAGGCAGTGGTAGGCCCTCCGGGTTAATCTGGGACGCCAAAGTTGAATCCACTAATTTACTTCGCCTTTAGGCAGGGCAGAGAGAGTGTTTTTTTTTGCTCTAGAGGATGTTGATGCTGGAGACCAAACATTTTTAGATACCACTGTTGCTTCGCATGTGCATTCTGGCTAGTGGAAGCATGGGATGGTGGCTGCAATTAGGCCCAGGGTCAAGTAGAAACGGACCTGGTAGTTATTATTTGGGCCTGCAGCAGGGTTTTTCAAAATGGGAGGTCAGGAACTGACCTTGTCCTGGGAAGAAAGGCTTTCATTATATTCATTTTGATCCTGCAACCCAGAAATATTTTGTCTTGTTCTGATGTCAAGGATGATTATGAGGTTGAGGTGAACCATAAGGCGGACTTTGTGGTAGGTACATGGTGAACTCTAGATAGATTAACAGGGTTTATTTATAGTCTGGGCTAAGATCAGGATGTCATCAAGGTAGATTAAATCTGAACTCTGTGTTCTGCAATAGGCAAAGGCAGGTGCCAGACATTTTGTGAAACACTCTGGGATGACAGTTGACAAAACCAAAGGGCAAAAGCAGTAAATTGGAAATGAGAGGAAGGTCCAGAGAAACATAAAAGTTTCTGTGGTAGGCAGAATGGGTATGAGCAAAATAGGCTTCTTTTCTAGAAGTTGAGTTTGGCCACGAAAGTTTCCTGGCCAGTATGAGAGGGAGTAAACGAAGGGACAACATTCTGAAGGTGGGCACTTTTAAGAATAGGTTTAAGAAGGAAAGGACTAGGAATTGGGTCTCTATGGTCCATCTTTTTGGGGACCAGGAAAAGTCTCCGAACAGAAGCTCCTTTCCTTCCTGTCCTGGAGGCACAGGTTCTATGGTGCCTAAGTTCAGAATGTCTGGCAGAACTTGTGGGAAGAGGTGCTCTTTGATTTTTGGGGAAAGGGGACACCTTCAAGGGGCTGCATTTCTTCCCAGGAGAGAGAGAGAGGAAGTTATCCTTTTGAATAATGGCCAGAACCCATTTGTCTGTGGTGATGGTTTCTCCAAAAGGGAGTGCAGTGAGAGGTGGGAAGAAAGGGGAAGAAGGGCAAGGCAGTAATGCATTGCTGGTGCCTCCTCTGTCTTGAAAGGGCTGCCTAGAGGGAGGCTGAAAAACAGCTGGCCTGGTAGGGGTTTGTCTTCTGCTTCCTCTTCTTTGTCTGGAGGAGGTAGGACCAGCAGAGGGCAGGTTTCAACTGACAAGAGTGGCCTTGGCAGGGTAATTCCTGTAATATTTGGGAATTGAGGACACCAAGAGATGCTTGATGTCTTAGATGTCTTCCTTGCTCTTTACCTGCAGATTTTTTAACAGGTCTGTTGATTAGTTGCTAAACAGGAAATTAAGGTCCAGGGGCATCTAAGATTTTACACTTGAAATCTTCTGGTAAGTTTTGCAGACAAAGCCAGGAGTATCTCCGAGAACAGAGGTAAATACTGCAGACCATGCAGAGGCCTCTGCAGCATCATAACTGCATTCGATTGAGGTTCCATTACTTGGGCAGCCAGAGATAGTTTGGAAGAGGGCTGTCAGAAAATAAAGGGGACAGTCAGAGCAGCAGCCAGCAGAGTAGTGGCTTAGATACCGTCCAGCATATTTGTCGCATGGGTTTGATAGCTGATGGCCTTCTAATGGCCAAAGTGAAGATGGTATAAGCCTTCTTTCCAATTCCTATCTATTGTTTTGCTGGCTTTATCCAGCAGGTAAGAGAGAGTGCAGAAGGAATGAGTCTGGGATTAGTTTATCTGGTGAAATGGCTTGACTAAGAATTTTTGGACATCATGCACTTTTAGTAGGGCCTCTTAGGGGCAGGTGGCTGGACAATCAGGTGTCTTTGATGCAGAGGCAAAGGCATCTTAAATAGCAGGTGATGACAGGTGGAATGGTAGAAAGGAGGAGATTACACTTGTAAAAGCTCAAAATACCCCTTTTGAGTCCTCTCAGAAATTTTGAGTTGTCCCATTTAAAATATTCTTTCATTTTGGTGATGGTTTCACCAAAGGTGATATCCTCTGGGGAGCCTCGAATTGATTCATCTATCTGGTGAATAATATTTGAGGAGAGGTAAGATTTAGAAATGTAAGAAATGGATTCTCAGATGAGGAATAATAGGTCTCTCGCTTTCTTCTTCCCCTTCACCTGTGAGGTAAGTGGTGGAAGAGAAGAAGCAGAAGCAGGCCTAGGGCTACAGAGAAAGAGTAGCTAGAGAAAGGTTGAAGCGCCCATAGCGCCAGAAAGAACTGCATTAATGAAGAGGTGAAGGACTGCCAATCAGGCAGGACTTCTGCGGGTGTAGCCAGATGTTTAGTTTTTGTTTCTATTGACTGGCGCGAGACTTAAGGAGTAGGCCTGGAGTCAGATGCCTGGCTAGGGAAGCAGTGTCTGGTGGAGGGATCCTGGCTGGAGGCCCAGCTGTGTCTCTGCTTCCCTCGACCTTGGCAGTAGATGGTGTCTGGGTTGGCTCCGGGATGTGCTGGTCATTGACTGCAAATTGGCTTCCTCCAAGGTCACCGTGAAGTCGACAGATCCATCTGACATCCTCAACTCCTAAATCACAATAGTAGCTGATGGGGCATCCACAGTAGAGCAGCAGAGCAAGAGGGCTTGAAACTTGGCCTTCTTTTGCGGAGGTTTAGTTGAGGCCTTTGAGGTGGGATTCATCCTGAGAGCTAATTTTTTAAGCTGTTGGTTTTCCAGGTAGAGAGTTAGTGTGGCCAGACAGCTGTGAATGGTTTTAGGAATGAAAGACTGGAAGATAGAGCAAGCATTATGATCATGCTCCCAGCCTAAGCAAAAAATGCAGGTCACGCAAGTTTTTATGGGGTATCTGGTGCCCGCATTGGCATTTGGCCCTCCTTTTTCCTGACATTGACTAAGGATTGCTACAACAAACCAAGCTTTAGCTAGAAATTAAAAAAGAAAACCCCAATGGGTTACTTAGCTTTTAGACATCTTGTGGTGAAGGGTGAGGCACACTATGTGTCTAGCCTGTAGCTAAAAAGTTCTGATGTCTGTGCATGCAGACATCACATTTAAGGTCCCTGGTTTATGGCCCTATGTGTGACATCCCAAGCAAATACAATAGCCAAGCTGAAGCTTTTGTATAAGAGCCGATGTAATGGTCATCTGAGGTGGAAAATCCCACACCAAGAATACTGCAATATAGGAGTAGAAGGACATCATGTTGTTATACTCTTAAACTATCAGAACATTAAGGCCAGACTGATTGTTAAGTTTATTAAAGATACATAGTGCCTTGTTGCCAAGAAATTCGCCATAGAATCTTAGCAAATGTATTAGTGGGTGAAGGGGAGCAAGTGAGTGATATGTATTAGGAAGGATACTAACAGGAGTGTAAGTTATATGTATTAGGAAGGATAGTAACAGGAGTGTAAGTGAGTGATATGTGTTAGAAAAGATAGTAACAGGAGTGCAAGTGTGTGATATGTATTAGGGAGGATAGTATAAGGAGTGTAAGTGAGTGATATGTATTAAAAAGGATAGTAACAGGGGTGTAAGTAATTGATGTGTGCGAGGAAGGACTGTAACAGAAGTGTAAGTAAGCAATATGAATTAGGAAGGCTAGCAACATGAATTTGAGGGATATGTATTAGCAAAGATAGAAACAGGAGTGTAAGTGAGTGATATGTATTAGGAATGATAGTAGCAGGTGTAAGTGAGTGATATGGTATTGAAGAAAGATTGTTAAAGGATGATGTATTAGGATGATAGTAACAGGTATGTAAGTAAGGCGATATGTATAGGAAAAAAGATAGTAACAGGAGGCTTAGTGAGTGATATGTATTAGGAATGATCCTAACAGGAGCGTAAGTGAGTAATATGCATTAGGAAGGATAGCAGGTGTGTAAACTGAATGATATGTATTAGAATGATAGTAATAGGAGTAGTAGGTGAGTGATATATATTAGGAGGATAGTAGCAGGCAAAAAGTGACTGATATGTATTAGGAAATGATAGTAACAGGAGTGTGGAGATATGTAATAGGAAGGAGAGTACATAGATGTGTAAGTGAGTGATATGTATGGCTAGGAAGGATAGTAGCAGGTGTGTAAGTGAGTGATATGTATTAGGAATGATAGTAGCAGAAGTGTGGGTTAGTAATATGTGGCTTAGGAAGGATAGTAACAGGGGTGTAAGCATGAGAGGATGTGCAAAAATTAATAAGGAGAGTAACAGTGCTGTAAGCAAAAGCTAATATGTATTAGGAAGGATGGCAACAGGAGTGTAAGTGGAGTGATATATGTGTTATAGGAATGGATAGAACAGGGAGGAAGTAAGGATGGTAGCATTAGAAAGGATAGTAAAAGGAGTGTGTAAGTAAGGATATGTATTAGGAGTAACAGGAGTTCCAAGCAGAGTGATGATATAGGTTCATAGGTTCATAGGTAGGGTATTTTAGGCTATCGCCCAAGGGCCTAGTGCAAGCCCAGCCAACAAGGTTCCTCTGGCTTACGCCACCCAAGAAAAGCAGTTTTCCTGTGCCACTGCCTGAGCAGAGACACAGAAGTGTCCCCTGGGGTGTATTTCTATTTCTGCATCCACTCATCAAGATTTTTCTTGAAGAGTGCTAATGAAGAACTTTGCTTGACATAGATGGGTAGCCTGTTCCAGAGTATGGGAAGTCTCTGGAGGAATCATCCTCAGCATGTCCTGTTTATTGTGGTGACAGCGTTTAGGTCCCAGAGCATGTAGCTCAGAGGGATTGGGATTTCTTTTAGGTGTAGCATGTCCAACAGCTTTGGGCCTGATGGACATAGCTTTTATATGTTAGGGGCAGAGATCACCTCTGAGTAGGCGATATGCTGGCACAGAGTAAAGCTGGAGTTTTTGAGGCGGTCAGTGTAGGGCATTTGTTTGAGTCCAGTAATCCTCTTTGTGAGGTGTACTTCTGTGGCCTTTCCAGCTGCCAAGGCAGACAATGTCTTTGTGAGTGTACATTCCAAAAGGGGCATTGTACTCTATAATGGGTCTAATGAGTAGATGAGTAGAGGGTAACAATGACCTCTTCCTGGACGCAGAACCCTTTTATGATGAGGTGTGTGGACTTCCTGACTACCGTGGTGATGTGACTATCAAAGGAGAGACTACTGTCCACCTGGGTCCCAAGGTCTCTTTATCATGCACAGACAGCAGATTGGCTGCCTAATGATGGTAGCCCTGCGGCAGAGAGTTGGATGACACACGCACCCTTTAAGGCTGAGTTTGAGCTCACACATCTGAGAGTTCTCTTCCAGGATGTTCACATCATTTGGGACTTGACTATGGCTCCTAGTTTGCAGTCATCTGGTAAATCCTCATAGCCAGAGGCCTTCAGTGTTAGCCTTGTACCAGAGAAGTAGATGGCCAAACAGGAGTAATGGTCCCAGGACTTGAAACCCTGTGGTACTCCACTCTGTCACTGGTTTTTGAGGTCAGATTTGAGTCTGCAACTTTTTACAGCAGTGTGGGTTCTGGCATGGTGAGCCATGTGTGGCATTCCAGTGACGTAGGGATTTCGGTGCCTGAAGTTTATTGAGTTTTAGCTTATAATTCCAGAATGGGGATGGTGTCCCGAAGCCTTGGCAAGCCTGTAAGATAGGCTGTGTGAACTACTTTACCTCATCTACGGCTTTGGTGACTTCAGCCCCAAAGAAGCTTTTAGATCAGGCTTGAGGAGAGTGCATGATCTGGCTCTTTCACAAACCTGCAAACTGGGTGGGATCCAGTTTGTAGGTTACCAATGTCTTTGCTTTAGCGCGGCGAATCTCCATGATGATAATGCTGCCCATGGCTTTGCAGACCAGGCCTCGCTCAGGCTAATAGGGTCTCATAGTTCCCGGCCAGTGGTGGCTCCCCATTGTGGAGAGTGGATAACTGTTGCTGTGCACCATACAGTGGCACAAAGCCTGATGCGCAGGCTATTATTGAAATATGGTGCTTAAGTGGGAGCTGTGTCATTCTGAAGTTCATGTAAAATGCAGTTCTGGATGTTGTCCCGTCCCCATGGATGCTGTGTTTGGCTTTAGAGAGTGCAGCTTTTCACTCATGAAGTTGTGATTACAGGACTCTTTCATTCTTCCTGTACAGATATGGGCCCTTTAGGGTGGGGGGTAAAGTTAGCACTGGAACCTTTCTGCCAGGATGTTGGCAATATCAGTTGGTTCTGTAATTTCATGCCTTTGTGCTGTAACTCAGAGCAGATCTGGGTGTTGCCATTGAGATTCTTTTGACATAGCTATGGAATGCTTTGTGGTTGTCCTGGAATTAGTGGTAATTTTATTTTCATAGCTAGCTTTGGAGGATTCTTATAAGGGATCTCAGCTTCTACTGAGGCTGACCAGGAGCTCCTCCACCATGGATTTTACTCTCTTTGCACAGTTTCTTCCTTCTGTTGTACAGTTTGCTTATGGCAGGGGACCACCCAGATTGGCTTCCTTTTGGAGGATAGCCGCCTTTGGTTCTGTTTGGATAGCACCCATCCATGCACTCATGCGCAGTTGCTTATAGAGCGATGACGGTGTAGGATTCAGAAGTTGTAACTGTATTGTCCATCTGCATGGGTGTCAGTGAAGTTCATTACTCTGTCTTAAGAAGCATGGAAGTTGGCTTTGGAGAAATTTCTTACTGTAGCGTTCCCTTAATGGGGGGTTGGGGTGGGATGGATATCGAGGGTGATTAGCTTATGGTCAGGATCGACCAACGAGAAGATGACTTCAGGTGTGTTGAACACCGTCACCATGTTGGTAATGACTTAGGTTCAGGATATTGTTGCCCTGGTGGGGGTGTGTGGATAAGGCAGGATCTAGGGCATTGGAGTTTATGAATCGGCAGGAAAGCGTTGCAATTAAGAGAGTTAGTAGCATGAGAAGTTTTCCCAGTTAATGGTGGGGTAGTTGAAGTCGCCTTACATAGGGGGTGTTTGGTTGAACCCTCAATATTTTCCAGTACATCAAGAAAAGAGGAGGGGGGAACCTCGGGCATGGTGGGGGATTCAGGTAGTAAGCTACAATTTGGATTGCAGTTTTTCCAAGAGCGTTGCACTGGATAACCTCGGATGCATTATGC
>NW_025053536.1:0-10320 GCF_019279795.1 Protopterus annectens | reverse complement strand
AATCCTGCTAAAAATGTGTTTAGCAGTGCTTTATATTGCTTAAAATAAGTTGCTTATGCCTCAGAATGCATAACCATTTCACCTTCATATATATATATATATATATATATATATATAAAATTTGTTCACTACTACATAAAACATTTGAATGCTTTTTACAAAACTTATACATGATAAATGCCAGTAAATATTTTTGTATACAGATTTCCAACACATAATGGAACATGCAGTAGTGGGATTCGAACCGGGAATGCCTCCTCTTTGTGCGAAGGCTCTAACCACTACGCTATCGCTATTTTGCTTATTTTGCATATTTTTTTCTTATTATCCTCTTCGGTGTCTAAGCTGCTAACTGTAGCTAAGCAATAGGCAATCCTGTGCAAACACGCGCAAATATGGGCAGCTATATCAGAAATAAAACAAAAAAAAAATTTCTTTTAATTTTTAAATTTGTACGAGGTTTAACATATGAAGGAGTGTAGTGTTACAATGTACACATGTGAGCAGACTCGCTCATGTAACTCGACATTTCTTGGGTTTTGTCAGTGCAGGGGAGTGGATTTTTGGACTGCTCCGCAGTCCGACATGCCCCCTACACTTGTCCACACTCCGTGTAAGCTTTAAAGTTGAGGCAGTGCACCCTCATTAATATGCATGGTTCACTGCTGTCATACTCTTAGACTGGCGTTTCAGAGTAAGACTAATCTTGTCTTACATGGAAGATTAGTAAATCCTGGGGATACTCTTTTGGAGCTGAGGAAAGGGAACCCTTTGACACAAAATAATGCTAGCTTAACAAACTGCACATTTCTGCCAGTACTTTAAAGCAGAATGTTAACATAGGTAGAAGTGAGCATTACTGTAGTGTTGCAAGTGTTATTTGTCAGAAAGAGAGATCCATGAAAGACAGAGACTGTGATACATGCTTTTGGTAGCAGCTGTTGAAAAGCACAAAAAACTCTGATTTACATTTCCTATATTTTGTGATTTATTCTTCAGGAACAAAGGAATCATTTGCATATATGTTAATACGGAAGTGTAAAATGAGATGGAGCTTCAAGGAGAATGAGTCCTGCTAACAAAAGTAAAACGGAATGCAAAGTAAAGTTTAAAAAGTGTATAAATGTAAAGAGAAATACAACTACTGTTTGTGTATAAATGTAAACAGAAATTTGACTACTCTGTGTCTGACTGGAACTTAGTATAATGCAATGTATGCAAATGGAGCTTTTCTCCCTGGACTTCCAGTGAAAATGAATATTACTCAGTCGGACTTTCCTGGTAAACAAAGACAAATTAATAAATAAAATAAATAAAGGCAATATCTGTTTGCAATAGTTGAATAAACTGAGTAGTGAGTATAGTGAACACTGATTCTACATCATGCAAAGTACAAAGATTCCCCAAAGTCAGATTTGATGAAACAAGATGCAGAAGTTCTATTTCATCCATACTGTAGCCCATTAGCATGTATATTTGACACCAAGGTGCCACAATCTGCTAGTGAGTATATCTGCTTACAGAAATACAGGGTCTCTGACAACAAGACTCAATGAGGGATCCCCAGCAGTGAGATGATTTTTTGATGGCAGCAAATTTTAAAGGACGTAATACCTTTAATCCCGCTTTGTCAGATCTGATTGTGAAAATGCATACTGGGCCTGACATTAAAAACAAAGGCTGATGAAGGAGCACATGACCGGTTGTAAAGATTAGCCAGTTTCAAATTCAACACGGGCCTGCAAGGTAACAGTCATGATGTGTTCTTGCAAGATTACTGATTGGAAGGAAAACTGTTTAAAAAGCCATTCAGCAGGTGAAACATAGGTTGGAGGATGTCTGAATATTTCAGAGTGTCATTTAACATTAAGCTGCAAAGAGAACCAAAATAAGCCCTTTATCCTACAGGAAGAAAACAAAAGAAAACTATATGCTCTTACTTCAATGAACTTTTGAACATGCATTCAAGGGCAGACACTAAAAGAATATGAGCTGCAATTAATCCTGGAAAAAAATAATGGGTAATAAAGGATTCAAGTGAAGAAAAAAAAAAAAGAAGTGCAAATAATATGAATGTTTTAAAAGGAGCAAACATGCTGATGGCAGCAGTCTAGAAATATAGAAGAAACCATACTTTTAATGAGTTGCAAGGGGGAAAACCATATAATGAATGAGTTTGGATATATTTTCTTCTTCTGAGAGCTGACAGAGACACAGATGACAGTAGAAAGGCAAGCAACAAAGACTGATGAAAGGAAATATGTGTTCCCCTAAGTAGTGTTTGTGGAATATATGAGTACTTGCATTTATCAGCATGTAGTGAGTTGATTTCTAGAAGTTCAGAGACAACGGACAGAGGAAGATAATCAGTAGAGAATGTCAAACAAGACTGCAATTCATAACACATGTAATAAAACCTCAACAGAAGAATTTTTGCTAAACTAATGAAATCGTGCCTCCTTCATAGAAAATATAACTGTACTAGTCTCAGGAAGAAAACAAAGACTTGTAAACACCATTGGCTTCACTCTGGTAAGAGATGAACAGTTGGACTTTTCTAGTGTTCATGCTAATATTGGTAATCTATCCATCTTTTTATACCTTATCTGATGACACATTTGAAAGCATTACTGGACTGCTATATTCCTTGATCATTGACAAGAGCTCATTCTTAATGGATAAGTGATTTTCTTTTAACAATCAAGTCAAACATTTCATAAGTTCATAAGTTATTTGACAACATTCAGGTCATATAGCTATCAGGGAATTCTGATTCTAAGATATCAGGATCATATCTTTTTTACCCAATCCAGGAGCCCAGTTGTCTTTCAAGTGATTCCATATTCATGCTGTCTCTAATTCCAATTGGAAGTTTATTCCATAATCTCTGCAGTCTTTGAGTTAAGTAAATGTCTTGCAGTTGTAGCCCTCACATTTCTCAGATGAAAATTAACGCCTTTAAGTTTTAATTTTAATCTACAATTACAGATAGTTAGACCAAAACTGTATGCAAAATAGGATTGTAAAAAATTATATGCAGATGAGTATTTACCATGGCTGTAACTTTAACGTATTGTGTAAGACTTGAGGCATTTGCATCTGATGTTAAAACTGAGATTGTTAACTAGCACAATCCTTTTAGTAAATATCCTTTCAACTATTTCCAGGTTAATTAGCTGACCCGGGTTATAGATACAAAAATGTTGTGGTACTCTAAGATTGCTCTAATATATGTTTTATATAGTGGTGTATGATACTTTTTATTTCTTGTACTAAGATTGTTAAACATATATCACATTTGACACAAAGCTCTATTTCCTATTAACTGGGTATGTGTATAAAAAGAAATGTCTGCAGTCATAATTATCACAGAGTCCTTATATTGCGATCCATCTTCAATGGATAAGATGACAATTGCTTAGATTAACTAAAAGTAAACTTTCTAAAATGCAGTATATTAAACCTGTCATAATTAAAGTGTATTCCAGTTTAATGTGCCATTCTGTTACACCCATTATCATACCTATTGTATGTAAGAGTTTACCTTTTCAGTTTTCTGACTCATGTTGTACAGTAAAGCCAATTTTGCAATCATCTGTGTATTTCTTTATCCAGCAGGGACAAAATATAGGAATGGTTTGAATACAATGGTAAACATCATGGGGCCAAGAACAAATCTGTGCAGAACTCCTAAGCCAGAATGATTTTTTTTTCTTCACAGTGGAGAAATTACTGAAACAGGGAAATAACTAATCTAGTAATGAAGATAGCTGAATGCCTTTACCTCCAGTATGATGGTGATTAGACAACTAGAAGCAAGAAAGGTCATCAATGAAGCAAGGAGGATTTAAATGATTTCTGAAATCCCATGAATATTTATGTTAATGAGAAAAAGAAAATGAAGAAAATGCAGATGAACTGACAAAGTCTCTAAGACTCTTCAAACTGGGTTAAACCACTCTAAAGATGGCTCAAGGCTTGGATTAGGGAGGAAGAAGGAGTAGTCAGGGGTGTAAAAGGAAAAAATATATGAAACTCACGATCAGTATGTCACATAAGTTTTAATAAAAGTCACTAAAAGGAAATAAATCAGCTTACCACTTTAAAACAAGGAAGATTCTAGATCCAAGCAATGGCTTCAAACTAACAAAAAAAAGCTGTATACCAATTTCTGTACCAAGTTTAGCCCTTCATTTTAACATTCTAGTATATATGAAAAGAAAGGATAACCTTACACGACTCGATAAAACAACGTGTGTTTCATGTAGCATGATGATTTGTATTCAGTAAGCAGCTCTACACTCTGTGTAGAGCTATGTAAACCTGGTAAACATCGTGGTATGCTAATTACAACATAAGGAGCTGAACTGCATGGTAATCAACTAATCCAAAATGGAGGAGCTATTCAACTAGGTATAAAGCAATCATGTACACTTAGTGGATATTTTGGGTTTGAATCCCAAAACCTATTGGAATACAGCCACGGAAACTAATCTACATGGAAAAATTGTTAGCAGCTGCTGCTGGTGCTCTTCCCCATGTGTATGTGCAACAGGTCGAAGTCTTTGCTGCTGCTACTGCTGCTAATAGACCTCAGGCAAGAAGGAGAAGTGTGTTTAGAACCGATTAAACTTTTCATGGTCTGCATGACTTGGAAATACTAGAGTGTTACAGGGTGGATAAAGACACACTGCGGGAGCTCTGCAACCTCTGTTGTCCTCAACCGAGAGCAAGGGCAAACTGAGGGGAACCAATACTTGTGGAGACTTAGATATGTTTAGCACTTAGAATTTTAGCTACAGAAACCTTACAGAGTCCAACAGGGGACATGCTGGGGATGTCACAGGCATCAACATCTAGGATCTTACAGCAATTCCTGAATGCTATGCTATAGCATGAAAGTGACTACATAAATTATCCCCGTACCTCTGAGGACAGCGCAACACCTCTGCAAGATATCTATCACATGCCACAATTCTCTGAAGTCTTGGGTGCCATAGACTGCATGCGCATTGAGATCAAAGCACCACCTGGGAAATGTGAAGGGTCTAAATAAACAGAAAGGGCTTCCACTCCAGTAATTGCCAGGTTATGGGCAATGCTAAAGGACTCATCCTAAATGTCTGTGCTGCCAACCCCGGCAGTTACCACTTATCTGGCACAACTCTCAACTCTACCAGAGGTTTTCCATGGAGAATGTCTTACAAGGTCATTTACTGGGGGATGCAAGGAATGCACTTGAGCCATGGCTGATGGCGCTCATCAGAAATGCACACACACCCATGGAAGAAAACTATAATAAGGCACAAGTTCAAACAAGAAATAACATATAGCATGTGTTTGCAGTGATGAGTCACAGCATAGCTCTCAACCTCTTATACCAAGAAATCTGGACAAAGCCATAAATAATGGGGGGGGGGCAAAGGCAGAAAAATATGGTCAATTTTTAAATATTGCTCTTATGGACTTAAAAAGTTGATAGAATAGCAGGTTTTGCATTAGTATGAATTTTCTTAAGTGTATGAAATCTGAATCTGAAATATCTGCCATTATTTTCTGACTTCAGACCTCAAAGATATGGCAAGGATTCGGCATAAAAAACACAATTTTATGAGTAGCAGGCCAAAAATATGAGGCAAAGATCTGGACATTCTGTGGAAATCTGTACAGTTTAGAGGTATGACTCACAGTTCCAATGTTTAGGTACATCAGGGGGGACCCTGCATTATTATCCCAGTGCTGCAATCTTCACTATCTGTGCTATCCTACACAATTATCCTGAGAAAATAGCTTCAGCAGGAGCACCAAAAGTGAATGGGCACACATCCCACCACAACTGGCAAGGTCACAACAGCCACATGCAGTTGAGGACTCAGAGGGGGGTCCACCAGCCACTTCGGCTGTAGGTAGACATAAGCATGTACAATATAACCTTGTCCTAGCCAAGAGACAATGGACAGTACACATGCTGTCCACATAAGGGGTACAGCTTTCATCCTATGCACATATATGCATACATACAGCAAACAGATGCCAGGCAATGCTCACAGCCTGTACTTACCCATGTAATGGCTGTGTACTGCTAGTATCACACAGAGGCATCCCTGAATTAAACCAGTTGTAACTGCAGGGCTATCAAGGTAAGTGCTGAACTTAGAACAGGAAAATAAATGGGTAAGAATGCAAATGAATGGCAGATTCTTGCATACTGTTACTTGCTAATGTACCTAAGTATAAGATGTGCAAGTTTTATAGTAATGACATCAATATGTGACGAGACAGGACGGACTTATTTTAATAGTCTGCTCCTTATCAACTAATAGTTCTCATGCATCAAAGATATACACAATACAAAAACCTTAAGAAACCAGTACAGTTTTCAAAATAGCATCACCAACACATATATGCAAGCACTCAGTCAGCTTTTCATCATGTGCATCAGAAAAAAATACATATGTATACCTGAATCCAAAAGATAGAAACAAGGAGATGGCACAGTTATCATCAGTTGCACAGGATGTTGTTTGGGTGGTGGTGGTGGTGGTGGGGGGGGGGGGGTAGCAGGCCAAGGCTGACAGAAAAGTAATAAGTTTGTATGAGTAAAAAAGACAGGCAGGCAGAAATTTAGCTAATTATCAAATGGTCAGGGAGATAATGAGCTGCAAGCCTCATGAATGAGTAATGTACCTGTAATGTGTGTGTGTGTGTGTGTGTGTGTGTGTGTGTGTGTGTGTGTGTGTGTGTGTGTGTGTATGTGTGTGTGTGTGTGTGTGTGTATGGTCACTCAGTGTGAAATGTGGTTGTGAGTATCTGCAAGAACACTGTTAAGCTCTGTGCTAGCTCTGTATCCCGGCATGTTGGCCAGGTGTGAGCTGTGCTTAGTAGGGGTAGTGGTTCATTTTTATCACCCCCGACCCTGAAAACTGGCTCTGTCAAGAGTTGCACTGAGACATTCATGACCATGGTCAGATGTGCTAGTGCTACCTGAACATGACTGATTTCTGCTAGATGAGCTGACTTCATGACTATGCCAGGACCATGACCTCATGGCCTACCATGTCTGGGTGCGGACACCTCAACCACCGATGAAGCAGTGGAAGTAGTACCACTATGAGAGTGGGATTTGGCATAGACGCATTGGCTAACAGCAGATGATGCCTTTGACTTACAGTATGTCCACATGGATGCTGTTCCCCTCCAAGCAGATGTTTTATCACATACACTGTTATTTCCATCATGTCATTCATCCAATCCAGTGGACCAGCCACATGGCAGAGCAGTCACGCATGTCAGCCCGTGGCACATCTACAACCATAAACATGCTCTTGGAGGTCCGAGTGGAATGTGTCTGTGCCTTCATGATGGCCCTAAACATACATTGAGTGGCACATAACGACACACCAGGATCAAGTAAAGGATGGACAGCAGGCTTCCTCTGAGAACCCATAACAATCCTCCTGCATGTCAGTTTGCCCATATTTTGGCTATGCCAGAGTCACCTGACACTGAAACCACATTAACCACATTACCTTGATCAAGTGTGTCACCCTTCTCCTATCCAATATCTGAGGGCTGAGTGGATTAGGTATGCCTAGGCATATTGGCCGTGTCTGATAGAAATCCACGGGAAGGCTGAATCTCAACTTCAGTGTCAGATTCAACCTCTGTACCCTCCAAGTGAGCCTCTGTTTGGCCACCACCATCATCATAGCCTACCAATACTCTAACATCAGGTGTTAGGAGTCCTACACTTCCAATGTCAAGCTCACCTGTGATAATAAGCAACAAACACAGGAACAAAATTATTACTACACTAAATATTAAAACAATTTATATGATAACAAAATAACATTGATCCCACTATTGCAGATAGTACAGCAATAAAGTCACTCATCACACCCACCTCCCACATACAGATAAACGTATATATCTGAAGAATAGTCATCAATAAGCAAAAAAAAATGTTGCTTACCATGTGCAGATTACAACACACTTTGTAGTGAGGATGGTCCTGGAAGAAATGAAGCAAGGGAAGGATGCAAATTAAACATTAAAATGAAGATAACACAGGAGGACATATTGCCTATATGTCCTGTAAGAATATTTTTAACTGAAATTTGGCTGACACATCCAGCCACAGCCCATGTGTAATGAACAACTGTGTCATGTAAGTCTATTAACTTATTAATAGATACAGAAAATATTCTCCAGGAAATATTACTTAAATTATATATTTTACTATACAAGCAAATCTATAACTTGACATATGTAAGCTTACCTGGAAGTTGGTCCTGGGACACAGTTGTCCTCCTAGATACATTAACACCGGCATCAATCACATGTTGGTGTGCAGTTTCCACTGAGCTGTCTAGATCTCAGACAGTGAACACAGACTCTTCATTTGGTGTCAGTGGGGGCTCGATAGCAGCCCCCCCCCCATACCAGCTGTTCTTGGGCAACTGCAGCTGCTCTCCTCAGTCTGATGAAATCATATCAGTGGCCCTATGACACACCTGATCATAATTCCTGCTGTGACCCCCTACTACACTGACATTATTCACTAACTGGTTCAAAGTCTGCATTACAGGTGTCATATCACCCGCTGTCCTCTCTGCCAAGCAGAAGAAGCGGTGCCTGAGCACCTGGATTATCACTTCATTTTCAGAGTCATGGAAAGGGGGTTTAAGTTGATTTTTAAGCTTGGGTGCTATAATCCTATGTGACATTAAACAGAGAAGGATGCAACACATAAATATCACCTAACTAACGTCTTGCTTGTGTACACATTTGTCAGCATTAACACTGGAAACACATTTTTCAGTTATTAAAACGGAAGGTTATGTGGTTCCACCTCACCTTCACACACAAATCAAGGTTTGTCCAAACAATGGAATACCACTTAAGTAATATATTATGTTTCCCACTAAAATATCAGGATGCCTACACATTTTCAACACAAAAGCACTTAAAACACACTTTTGTTCTTGCAACACACAAGTGGTAGGTGGCTCCCCCACCCACAAAAAAACAAACAAATGAAGGTTTGTACAAACCAAAGAATGCTATGTAATCGTTCGTTATGTATGCTTTCCAGTTTAACAATTGGTCTGAATGTGTACACATTTACAACTGAAAAGTACATTTATGATTGCCAGTCATGTCTCACTGTGCCCACCACTCCCCTGTAGGTGGCCCTGAGTCATCTCAGAAGCATAACACCTGTGTCAGTGACACATACATTACATTTCTCTCCAATAACATAGAAGATTGTAAATCACAATTTTAACAATGATGCCTGTGACAAAAGTTTATAACCTGTGTATCTGAGAAATATAAATGCTTGCCAATAATACTTATCCCAACAGTGAACTATAAGAAGCATGTGCAAATAAAAGCTCAGTTTTCTCTGGATATATAAATTGAATTTTAACATGTTACAAAGTCTAGAATGTACTTGAATAATCTACACATACCTTAACAAAATTAGATGCCTTCTCTGCAAATAAATCACCTCCAAAGGAAAATCAATCTTCTGTTTTGTCCAAATACACAGGTCTCCTCACCTTTAACTTCCCTAGCTACACAGTTACCTTTCCATTGTGTAGAATCAGGCCTCTGAGCATGGTGAAGATGCAAATAGGGTATAAATTATTAGAATAGCTGAATACCAAATTTTTGACTTCATGTAACAGATGTAAATATAGTGTAGTCTCTACAAACATCATGTTAAATACACATCTTGCAAACTGTGTGTGTGAATGATTAATGGGAGAAAGAAGGAAGACATGTCATTGGCATCAGTTCTTGGTGAATACATTCCCTCAAATGCAGGGGTGGATTTACTGAGGATACACACTTCACAAAGTGTAGCATGTAATCTCTTTAGCAAGCTTTTAAAATGGGACTAACAGTAGCACATATTTATGTTCCGAATAGTAGACAAAACCTCTCCTATTTGCCCAGTGATAAATAAGTTTTTTACTATCATGCACGCTTTACTCATAAGCTAAAGTTAAATGAGAATAATACAAAATGCTCTTATTACTATCTTGACATTACAGCACAAATAAGATGGAGTGACCACAATAAAAGAGAAGACAGAGCAGTGTTTGTGCAAACATATTCATAATGGCTGTGTGATCACTCTTTGCACTAACTATGCACAACCAAGTGGAGAATGTACAAGTGCGGTATGTCCTTGTTAATACTGGTAGAGGGAAATGGCATTTTCTTGTGTATGCACATGATTTGCTTTCCCAAGCTGCAAAGTTGGCTGTCTGGTGTAAGGCAGAGATAGCATTGCATCCCCACTGTGTTTCG
>NW_025053535.1:0-10361 GCF_019279795.1 Protopterus annectens | reverse complement strand
TTGAAGTATTTAGAGAGGAGAGCACTTACATTATTTGACTTATTCTAAAGGTAATAAAACACTTATGTTTTCAGAATGATTTGCGTTAGGTTTATCCCCAGTCAAAGGACCAATGTTGTTCAGTAGGTAGAAACATTAAGAAGACAGTGAAAGTCTTGTTCAGTAGGAATTAGGACCAATAATTGCAGAAAGTTAAAATCTTGTTATGTAGTAAATAATACACCAAATGCCTTCAGTCCATATTGTTCATGTTATCTAACAGGCAGATATCTCTGTGGTAGGCAGATTCTATGTAGAAACAGACATACTCAGTGTCTTTTCACCTTGGGTTAGATCATAAAGTCAGGGACTACTGTGTTTGTCAAGAGTTTGTCCCAAAAGCCTGGAGAAGTCATCTATATTCTTTAAAAATGTATTTACAGAACAAACAACTGAAGGCCTTACTACAAGCCACTATTTCTTCAGAAGTCCATGACTCAGCTGTTCCTTCACAGCCAAAAAGGAAAGTAAAAAAGCAGAACGAAGATGATTCTATTGTGACTTCTTTCTCAGGGTTGAAGTTGAACACCATATTTGAGGTAGTTGAGATGCCTACACAATATGTGACCTCTGGGCCTGCTCCCCCTGACATCATCCTGTTGGAGGCTGAGATGGAAGAGCCCACAGGCACATCCCATCCAACCAGTCAGTTGTCCTCTAAGGTCTCAAAGTGGGAAACCTAGGCCTGTAATTTCTGTAGAAATGGATAATGTTCATCAAATATTAGTACAATAGGACTTCCCAGGTTTTTTGTTGTTGATATGTCCAGGGTTGGGCCCTTCTTGGGTGGTTTCCTTGTAAATCCTAAAGCAGGAAATCAACCCCCTAAATGTGATTATTGTCCTGCCATTCCTGTTTCCAGACATCATCAGCTATAAAGGCAGGATTTTTCTCAGGGGTTGTTCCAAGCCCTTATGACTCTTAACCCCCCTCAGTTTTTTTTGCTTCCTCACCATGTGCCCCACATAAGAGAAACATGCATAATCCCTCTGAGGAAAGCTCTTCCTCTGAACCAGACTCTGAGCTCTTGGCCTATTCTTTTCAGAATCATTCCAGTTAAGGATATGAGTCTGAACCAGATGACACCTTGCCATCTGACTTTCCCCAAGAGGAACTCTCCTTTGGAGAAACAGCTTACAAGATGATGCAACATTTTAATTGGGAGGGTAAAAAGCCCTCTGAATCACAAAAAATATATCATTGTCTCTGTTACACATAGAAATTACCAGACCTTCGGCTGTCTTTCATGTTCTTGAAGCTTTAGAAGATGCCTGCATTTTAAGCATTAGAAGACATATTCCTTTCAGAATCTGTAACTTCTGAGTCTCAACCAGCTGCCTTAAAAAAGCCTGCCAGGTATCATAAGGTCCTTAACATTCACAAGTAAAATAATGTCTTTCGGCTTTTCCCGGTTAGGGGTTGCCACAGCAAAACTCCGGTCTGCTAATGATTGGCAGTGGATTTTTATGATGCCGAGTTGCCAGCCTGATGCCCATCCTTCAAAGAAAGCACACCCATTCATGCATGCACCTACCTGCATGTCTTTAACATCACTTGACCACAGGGAGGACATGTAGACTCCACACAGAAGGCGCTCCAGCCAAGAATCAAACGGGCGAACCTGTTGCTGTGAGGCGACAACACTACCTGCTGCACCACCGCGGCCCCCCTTAACAGTCATAAGTAACTACATAAAGCCTATTTCAGACCCTGCAGTTATTTCCACAGATTCTCACAAACCATTTAAACATTTTCCATCTAGCAATACCTTTCCAAATGACACTGACAGCGGAGCTATGGGCAGATATGGAAAAAAGTATAGATGTCAGCTACTTTGGTTTTTCATGCTATTAATTATCAGACACACATGACTGGGCAGCTTTTATTGATTTTTGACAATGTTGAAACGTAATGCCTAGCTTTCATGACAATGATTCAAAAACTTATTTGCAAAATAAGATTTCTTCTGCCTGTCAAGATACATGCCATTTTATTAAATGCACATATGATGTGGCAGATTCTTCTTCCAGGGCTTGCAGCAACTAGTTCTGTCCTTACCAGGTACTCCTGACTATGACTCCAATCGCTACCAGGGGATGTCAAAAAAAATAAGCTTTCATTTGTTCATTTCGGTAGAGTTTTTTTTTTTTTTTTGCTTTCTTCTGCAGATGTTTTTTCAAAAATTGTAAGAAAGGGTTACATTTTTACAAGGGTTTAAATAACTTTTTTCCCCCCGTTCTGAAATTTGGAAATGAAGCATTGTGAGCCCCTTAAAGTTTAGCCAGCTTAAACTATCAGATAGTGGACAGGGTCCAACTATTCAGGTCAAAACAACTAGAAACAATGTAGAACAATAGCCTTCTGAGCTATATGAGCTGAGCTAAAACACCAAGCAGTAGTTGTAAGAAATATTTGTAAATGAAACACCAAACAGTAGTAAAAATTCTTGTTGTGATCAAAATTTCTTCAGTTTTTCAAGTTCTTCATACCAAAACAACAAATCTTGTTGCGATTAAAAATAGCTTCACTTCTTAGTAGGAAAGCAACAAATATTTATTGGGTGAAACTTATATAAATCGGCAGATAAGTGCATATGTAAAGAAACTAGAAACAAATGTTGTATAAACACAATTTTGCACTTTTATATTAAGTTTCACCCAATAAACATTTGTTTTTATTTTGCTACTAAGAAGTGAATCTGTTTTTAATCGCAACACGATTTGTTGTTTTGGTATGAAGAACTTGAAAAACTGAAGAACTTTTGATCGCAACAAGATTTCTTACTATTATTTGGCATTTTAATTTACAAATATTTCTTACTACTACTAGTTAAAAAGCCTATTCTTTCATATTTTTTCCTCTTTTGAAATTTCAAAGAAATTACTTCTCCAACCAGGCCCTTTCTACTACAAAATGTCCACTCAGTAAAAAGGTGAAAAATCCAGGAAGAAATGGTAAGAAACACCTAAATTTGAATTGAAGGAGTAAACAAACATTCCAGCTTCTGACTACCCCCACCTTGTTAATTCCCCTCCAATATTCCAAACAAACTTCCCCTTTGGAAAAAGATCACTTCAGACCTTTGGGTTTTGAAAGTTTTTCAAAAAGGTACACACTTCAATGTCACTTCAGCGTTCAGTTCCACAGGTGCCTCAGAACCAATACCATCTGGTTTCTCCAATCTTATCAGAATGTTTACCCCATGGACTAATAGAACTTATTTATCCTAATCAGGTAAGAAAAGGTTACTACTCCAGGTTTTCCTAGTCCCAAGAAAAGAAGCTACTTGGAGATATTGTACTTTAATACATTTTCTCATTACAACATTATTTTCACGCGTATGCATTGTAGTTTAACATGATACTTTGTGACTGTAAATATTTGTACTTGATGTTTGAAAGATTGTGATGCTGGATCATTTCTCCCTGGGCCTCCACTGAAAATGGGCGCTATCTGGCCCAGACGGACTTTCCCAGTAAACAAATGTCAAATAAATTCATTAATAATAATAAATAAATATCTTGAATCTTTCTGAACTCAATGCCATTTTAAACATTCTATAAATTCAAAATACTAACAACATAAAGTGTTTTTCCTTTGTCTTCCCAAAAGCCTTCCTGGTTACTTTGGACCTCAAGGAAGGTTACCTACACATTCAAAATTCATCCTCTTCACAAGACAAGAAATGATTATGATTTTATGCCTTGGTATTGCACATTCAGTTTATTGCTTTACCTTTTGGGCTTTCCCCTGCTTCAGGAATATTCACAAAGCATATAGCCCCTGTTGTAGCAGTCTGCAGGCTCCAAGGTATCCACATCTACCCTTATTTAGATGATTTTCTGATTCAAGCCTCTTCTCTTCATAGAATTCTACAAGACTTACAGTTCACTATCAGTAACTTTCAGAACCTGGGTTTCACTGTAAATTTCAACAGGTCCAGCCCCGTCTCTTGACATATCCCTCATAATGACTTTTCTTCCTTTAGACAAGATTCAGTTCTTAACAGTTTATATTATGTCCCTGCCAAACCCATATTTGATCTCATGAAAACAGAGAGAGAGAGAGATTCTGAAAGCCCTGGGACATATGGCATCCAGCCTATAGATGATTCCATTTGCTAAACTGCACACGAGGAAATATGTGGAAAGTAAAATCCATTTGGAACCAGCGCTGCCATCCTCTGTCATTTCTGATCCCTCTCTTGCCATTTATCTCTCAGATAAAGTTAAAACCAGATATTTTCTTTGTAATCCTGCCTCCTCTGCAAAATGTCTCAACAGATGCCTCAGCAAGAGCTTGAGGCTTGTTCGAATGGTCTCAAGATTCAATGACTTCTGAAAAGAGAAAACAGAAAGACCATATAAAAACGTTGATTTTGTCTCTTCAATCTCTTCATCATATGTGGTCCCCAGCAATACTTCAGGTTCTGATGGCCAACACAACTGTTATGTAGTACACAGACAAATGGGCTGGGGGGGCTACAAAATTCCCCTGACAATGTAGGCTTGGGACATCACAACCTTTGAGTCTAAGAAATCTACATTCCATCAGAACAACTTAGCAGATGATCCAAGTAGATCAAAGGCAGACCCCCATGAGTGGTTGTTGAACAGGAAGGTCTTCCTACAGGCTTCCCACCTGGGTGGAACCCCAGAAATAAATCTATTTGCCTGCAATCTGAACTATCAACTCAGAATCTTTTGTTCCAGGGCTCCACACAAGGAAAACATGGACAATGAATGCCTTCTCATTCATGTGGAAAGGGAAATTCCTGCATGCCTTTCCTCCCTTTCCTTGTAATCAAAAGGCCCTCGTGAAGATTCGAAAGACAATCTCAAAATGCTTCTGGTGATCCCCTTTTGACAAAACACATTGGTTCTCCCTTCTTTTCCATCTAGCCAAGGGAAATCCCCATATCTTACCCCACAGGATGGACTTGCTGTCACAGAAGGGGTCTCTTATTCACCCAAACCCGAAGACTCAAACTTGCTGTGTGGATGATAAGCTTTCTTTTAGGCACTTTTATTTTGAGGACATGCTACAAGTAGTAAAAGAACCTAGAAAACGTACAACTAGAAAATCATATCTATCTAAATGGGAAAGATTTTGTCTTTGGTGTCAGAAGAGAGGACTGGATCCCTATTAGGTATAGGTAACTTCTATCTTTGAATTTATGTGTGAGCTGCTCAGTTTTGGTCTGTCATATACACCCATTTAGGTACATGGGCCAGCTATATCAGGTTATCTGCCTGTGGATCCATTTCTTTCTTCAAACTTTAAGGTCAGACAGTGCTTAGAAGGCATCCTGCATGTCATCTCCCCAAGAAAATATATCCCCTCTCCCTTGGAACTGAACAATGTGCTTAAGAAATTAATTTTAGCACCTATTTGAACCTGCTTCTTGTGCCTCTTTAAAATATTGTACATGGAAAACAGTTCTTCTTTTTGTAGCTCTAACCCCCTGGTAAAAGGGTCTCTGAGTTGCAAGCTCTGATGCGTATTTCACTTTTTGTGATTTTCCATAAGCACAGGCTGTCCCTTAGAATTTATTTGCCCTTTATGACTAAAGCAGTTGCTGAAATGTCTCCTACCAGATCTATACACTTTCCTGCATTTTTCCCCCTAAACCTCAAAATAGAGGTGAACAAATGTTCTATTTACTAGATGCTCACAGACAGCTGCAATTGTATTTTCTGTGACTAAATAAATAAAAAAATCTGATTAGTTGTTCCTTTCCTCTGAGGGTAAGAAGAAAGGTCTTCTTCTATCCAAATAAACCATTTACAGATGGATATCTCTCAGCATTTCCTTTAGTTAATCCTTTAAGGGTAAATTCATCACAGGTAATGTCAAAGGTCATTCTACACAGCCATAGCTTCTTCAGCTATCTTTTCAAAAGGCTTGACTCCAAATCAATACTAAAGGGAGCCTGTTTGTCTTCCATTCACACTTTTACAAAACATTACAAGACTGATGCCATTTTTAGAGCCAAGACTGGATGAGTCAGAACCATATTCCAAGGGTATCCAGTACCTGACAGCCTGGGATGACATGATTGACAAACCATGATGTTTTTGAGAGATGGCCTGCATCTGTCTCTCTTGGGCTTCAGGCTCCTGACAAAGGCTCTTGCCTCCCCCATAGTGCCTTTTTTAGGCAATACCAAGAGGTCAAAACTACCAACATGAACATTTCATCAAAACGTAAATTAAAGGTCATGCTGCTAACTGCACTCATTGCAAGCATGTTTAACCCTGGAAAATGCTGACTTTTGTGCAGTCACAGAAACCTGGTTCAAAGCTATGGAGAGCACCCCAGCCATAACAGGTTACTCATCCTATCATACATTCAGACCACAAACCATGGGCATCAAGGCCAAAGGGGGTGGTGTCGCAATATATATGAAAGACACACACACCTCCAGGCTGGTCAAACAGTATGACACACAGGAAACACTCCAGGTGCAGTTAACAATTAACAAGACCCCTATTCAAATCATAGCTAGCTACAGGCCACCAACTCTGACTCATGATGCCCTCTCCACCTACCTGGATCTCTTTGAATCTATCAAGATTCAACCCTTTACCCTGATCCTTGGCAACTTTAACTATGCAAGCATAGTTTGGAAGAAATACTCAGGCCAAAACACAAATGCCCAGAGATTCCTTGATTTCGTCACTGCAAATGCCTTGGACCAGTTGGTTGACACCCCCACAAGAGGTGAAAATATCTTGGACTTGGTATTAACCAACATGACTAACCACTGCAGCATCCCTACAGTGTCATCATCCCTGATAAGATCCGACCACAAAGTGGTCACTTTCAAAGCCACCATCTCGCCTGACCCCCCACCCCCCCCAGCTAGGGCCAAGCAAAAATACTTCTCTAAAGCTGATTACAACCTCCTGAGGGAAGGTATAAACAGCTTCACAGCTGTCTCCCCTCCATAGGAACTGGCAGATATGTCCAGACCTATACCAAAGTACTATATGAGCATTTATATAGCTGCATGGAATCAGGAATACCCAAAAGGACGAAATCCTCCTCCTCAAGGAAGAGTAAATCTGTCTGGTGGACATCTGCAATAAATAAACTCTATAATAAAAGAAAAAATTGCTGTCCCGGACGAAGAAGGAGCAGGTGCCTAATTGGAAGCAATCTCTCCTTAGCCTGAACAAGCAAATAAGAGCACTAGTGAAATTCTCCAAAGCAAACTTCGAGTCCAAACTGGACACATATACTAAATACAATCATAAGGCCTTCTTCACATATGTCCACAACTTCAAGGGAAGCACCCAGATCTGCTCAGAACTGGTGGCCAAGGACACCGCATACACAAATACTGTAGATATAGCCAACCTGCTGGCAGACAGGCTCAGTGAAAACTTCACCCCTCTGTACCCTCCATCAGTAAAACAGGACATCCCCAGTACCTGCCCCCCTCCCCTTATCTCTAGACAGCAAGTCATCAATGCCCTTTCAAACGCAAAAAATACAGCCTCCATGGGACCTGATAGCATCCCAGGCTGCATCCTACATGAACTCAGGCATGAACTTGCAGCACCATTAGGCACCTTATTTAACCAAAGCCTGAGTACTGGTTTTGTCCCAGATGAGTGGAAGACAGCCACTGGCATCCCTCTGCACAAGGTGGAACATCCACTAATCCAGGAAATTATAGACTCATCAGCCTAACTAGCCTGATCTGGATGGACATGGAACGGATTACCATGGACATCATAAACAAGGACATTGTTGGCCTCCAGACACTCAATCCCACACAGTTTGGTTTCATCAAGGAGAGGTCATGCCTGTTAAATTTGGTTGGCTTCTTTGAGACAGTCACCAAGGCCATGGACGAGAGGAAGATGGTGCACACCCGCCAACCTTGAACTGGCCAAAGCCTTCGACACTACTCCCCACTCAGGTATAATAGATAAAGTCTCTCAACTAGGCATCAATCCACATGTTACCAGATGGGTAACAAACTGGCTCACTGATAGTATCCACCTTGTCAAAATAGGGGAAGCCACCTCAAGCAGTTGACCTGTAAAAAGTGGTGTACCCCAGGGATCGGTCTTGAAGCCTCTGCTGTTTGGGATATACTTTTCTGAGGTGAAGGCCAAAACCAGTGGAATACGGCTGACCAGGTTTGCAGATGACTGCAAGCTGGGTGCTGTCATCAATTTCCCTAGTGATCTGGACATCCTTCAAGAGGGTCTCACCCAAACAAATAACTGGTGCCAGAAACATAGCCTCAAACTGAATGCGAAAAAATGCATCATCATCCCCTTTGAGGAGAGTGATGTCCCCACAAATTATCACATTGATAATAAGATCCTAAGCACACAATCAGTATGAAGGACTTGGATACCCAGGTTGATAGCAAACTGACTTTTGACCACCATATTGCCTCCATTGTACTGAAAACTTTCTACATGACCCACCTCATTAGTAAGGGTATCTCATCCAGGGACAAGGAGGTCATAACATCCCTGTATTCTTCCCTTATAAGACCCATTATTGAGTACAATCCCCCTTTCAGCATGTACCTCACAAAGCATATGCAGCAGCTGGAGAGACCACAGAGGTACCTCACCAAGAGAATCCAGGGCCTCAAACATCTACCCTTCACAGATAGGCTAAAGGCCCTGCCCCTCTACTCCGTCTTATACAGACTCCTCAGAGGTGACCTCTGTCTGGCATACAAAGCAATCTCAGCCCCCGCCCTGATGGGACTGCTGCATATCCACAAGTCAAGCTGCACTGGAGTAACCCGCATGCGTGACCTCAACCTGGTCTGTGACATTAGTAGGACTTGGTGGGATAGATTTGTGTCCCAGAGACTTCCTCTTTTGTAGAATAGACTCCCTCTTCACATGAAGCAGAGTACCTCATTAACCCTTTTTAAGTGCAACCTGGATAACTGGATGGGGAACAGAAAATACACCCCTGGGATTCCATCTCTTCCCTGGTGGACAGTGGCATAGGGTGCTGACTTGATGGAACATACGCTAAATTCTTGGCTTGGCTTGTAAAGGCCTCAGGGGCAATAGCCTAGTAACTTCCTATGATCCTATGATCATAAGGGTTATTGGATTCTAGTTGTGCAGAATATGCACTCACCTTCCATCCCTAAACACACACACACTCTCTCTCTCCCTCTCTTTCCTTTTTGACTAATATGAAATCCCCTTTTTCTACTTTTCTCCCTCTGACTTCTGCTAGAGTCTGTCCTTTGTATAATAAGACTCAGTGTATTCTGGGACAAGAAAGCTTTGTGTATTTTCATGGTCCTACATCCCTGATATACCAGCATGCAGCCCTTGTGCCTATGTGTCATTTCAGATGGGCAGTGTGTAAAGAACAGCATTCCTGAACTTTGGCATATTGGCTGAACATGTTGTATCCTTGGCAGGGTGTGTCCCATCTGTTCCCATTACTGGAAAAGTGGTCTGTTTGAACAGTGACTGTTATGGTAAATTCCTGCACAAAGCCCATTACCTAAAAGTACATCACTCACAGATTGAACCTAGTAAGGAGGTTAGTGGTACTTTTTTAGTTGCTTCTTGAAGAAAAAAACAGTTTTAAGAAGTTTTTAGAATGCTACCTTTTTGAATTGCAGTTCTTAAAAGCTCACTGAAACACTGTTTTTCATAGGCTGATAATGAAGAAATGCCTTTGAAATGATTGCTGCACTTCTGGACCTGGGAAGAGATGAGATGCCACCAAGTATAATGTTACTCATCACATATGGCTGAAAACTTTTTAGTGAACCATACCTCTGTGGCATCTGAGAAAGCACCATTTCACCACACATAAAGTAACTTTTTTCCAAAGTATTGTTTTACCAAGCACTTTGCATAGCAGCTTTCATTCTGATATTTTTGTGTAGTAAATTTTAATTTTCTATTTTCGGGCCTACTATAATCCCACTCAGTCGTGATTAAGTCAAAAATGTTTCCTGAAGCTACAAAATCTAGTACGAACCCTCATTTCAATAAAAAGCAAGCTCCATATACTATTCCTGTTAAACATAAAAAACACTATAACTCCTTCCTTCCTTCCTCCTTCCTTCCTTCCTCCCTTCCTTCCTTCCTCCCTTCCTTCCTTTCTTCCTTCCCTCCTTTCTTCCTTCCCTCCTTCCTTCCGTCCTCCTTCCTTCCTTCCTCCCTTCATTCCTCCTTCATTCCTCCCTTCCTTCCTTCCTTCCTCCCTCCCTTCCTTCCTTCCTTCCTTCCTCCCTTCCTTCCTTCTTCCCTTCCTTCCTTCCTCCTTCCTCCTTCCTCCTTCCTTCCTTCTTCCCTTCCTTCCTTCCT
>NW_025053534.1:0-10924 GCF_019279795.1 Protopterus annectens | reverse complement strand
CGGTAGAGGACAAGGGCATCTTTGGGTTTGGTTTTCTTTTCCCCTGAATTCTTTGAAAGATTTAGTGGGGCCTTTGGGAAACGGTTTAAACAATTAAAAAGGCCCCAAGGGCCCACTTTTCCCCAAATTTTTCCCCCCTTCCCCAAAAAACCATTTGATTTTCCAAAAAGAAGAATGAAACCTTTCACTTCTTTTTTTTCTTTCTATTCCAAAAAATTGGAACCGAAACCCCCAGGAAACCGTGTTTTTAAAATTTCCGTTACGTAAGATTGTTTTAGAGCAAGAAATTTCAGTTACTTAATTGGATTTTGAGCCTGGAAATTTGATTTTGTGCGGGTACTTTCTTGACCGAAACCCCAAGGGGGTTAACAAAGCCAGTTACTTAGACGCCCCTTTTGAAAGGGGCGGGCAAAAGGGTTTGGGGAAAAAACCTTCTTGGAATTGGATACTTGGGTGACGGTTTGGGCCCTCCGGAACACATTTTACCATCAAGGCCCAAAAAACCCGGACCGTTTGCCCTTTTTTGGCGAACAAATGGCAACCCTTTTTGTGGAGCTGCAAACCCCTTTAACCGCTCAAAGAAACCTTTCCAAAAAAAAATTCCCCAGATTTCATGGTTTTTTTGAAGTCCCCCAGATCCGGAATGAACCTTTTAAAAAACCCTTTTGTAAAACTTTTAAAAGAAACTTTTTTTCCCGACCCCGGGTTTCCATCCAGGGTTTCTTCAAAAACCCCCTTTTTTGAATTTTAATTTGGAAAGGCGGGGTTTCCTTTCTGGAAAGGGGTAAAGTTGTTTTAAAAAAAAACCTTTAAAAAAAGTCCCTTCAATTTTTTTAAAAAGGAGGTCCAAAAGGTTTTGGGCCTTTAAAAATCTCTTTTTTTGGCTTTCCCGGTTTGGGGTTAATCTTTTATCTTCGTTCCACCCCTTTTATTTTTTGTTTTGGTGACTTGCCGGGAGTTGTTTCCTTCTTTTATTTTTCTTGTAGCTTTTTTTTTTCATTTTTTTTCCCCTAGGTTAAAAAAAAGGGGAGAAAAGGAGGGCCTGGCCCTTTGGGCGGGATTAAAATTTTCTCTTGATTTTTTCTTTGTTCTCCTGCTTTTCCAATTGGTTGAGGTTTTGTTTTGTAGGTTCGAAGGGCCCTTTGTGGCTGTTTCTGAAAATTACAAAATTGAAGGCAAAGCCCCGGGCCGATTTTACCCAAAAAGAAAGGAAAGTTTTGTTTTAAAAAAAAGGTTTTAGTTTTCCCCTTTAAAAGGGGAAAAGGTTTTTTTTTTTGATTTGCCGTTTTTTCCAAGTTTTAAAGGGCTTCAAAAAACCCTCGGGTTTAATTTTTGGGGAAAAAAATCTTTCCATTTGTTTTTAAACAGTAACTTTTTTTTTTGGATTTCCCGTTCCAAAAATTTGCCTTTTTAATTGAACTTTTGGCCTTCCCAAAATTTCAAGGTTTTTCCAAAATTGGGCTAAGAACCCTTTTGGATTTGAGAAAGGGGGGCCAATAAATACTGCCCCAAAAAAATTCCTCTTTTTTTTGGTTGTCCCCAAAAATTGGAAGAAAAAAAAGGGGAAAGAATTGTAAACCCGGGAATTTCATTACCAAATTAATTTTTAATAAAGGTTTTTGCCTTAAAAAGGAAAAAAAAAGGTCGGTATAAAACCTTTAAAAATTTTGGAAAAGGGGAAGAAATTGGGAAAGCTAAAATCAAAAAGGGGCGGTTGGGAAAGTGAAAGCCCAAGGGAGGTTTTTTTGGGGGGATTTGGGAGGGCAATCCGGGGGTTGAGGGCCAAGGGCCATTTTGGGTTAAAAACTAATTCCCGGAGAGGCCCATCGCTGGGAAACTTTTGGTAAACAAAAACGGGTTCCCGGGGCAAAGAACACCAACCCCTTAACACCCTTTTGGAAAAATTGTTTTTTAAGGGTCCCCTTTTCCCTTGCTAGGGGTGGGGGCTTTTTCTAAAAAATGTAACCGGGGTTTGGAAACCTTTTAAAAATTTTAAACGGTAGTTGTTTTGGCTTTTTTTTTCGTTCCTAAAGGTTTTGGGACCCTGAAAATTTTGAATCCCTTTGGGTCCTGGCAAAAAGAAAAAGCATTTACATGTACGGGTTTTTCAAAGGTTCTGGCCCCCAAAGGGCCTTTGGGGTTTTTCAAAAGGAAGGCTTTACGGGATTTTTTTTCGGGTACCTTTTGCCCTGGAGGCATTTTTAGCCACCTACCGGAAAAAACCCCCACCGGCTGTCTAATTTTGAACCGGGGGATCGTGAGGTTTTGTGTGATAGCCCCGGGCTTTTCCTAATGGCTCGTTTCATTCAAAAAGAATTTTTTTTGGCTTTAGGAACCCCATTGGGTTTTGGAATTGTTCAAAAAGTATCTTGAATGTTTTTGGCCCAGGCGTTTTTCCCTTTCGGGTTTTTAAAATTTCTTTGCCCTTTTAGGGAAAAGGGGGTTTTTGGGGCTGGTTTCTTGGATAGTGAAAAACCGTTGTTTTTAAAAACGGGAATGAAAAAAGAGCTGGAATATATGCACCAGCAATTCCCCCTTTGGGCTTCACCCATTGTGATCTGTGAAAAATAGCTTTGTTTCATTGGCTGTTTTATCACCCAAAAGAAAAGTAAATGGTACGGTTTTTGTAAAATTTTGTCTGCTAAAAAACTCTCATTGAAAACATTTTCAGCAAAACAGTCCTTTACTTGTAACCCTCCGATTACTAATTTTGCCTATCAGTTTAAAAGAAAAAAAAACACGAATCATATCTTCAGCTAAACAAGCTGTCCTCGAACCATCAGCATTCCCTTCCCCCGTTTATACTCCCAAATCAAGTAAAAATCCTCATATTTTCAGTCTTGCTTCACTGCCCGGGTGAATGTTTGGGAAATATGCATATTCCTCGTCTGTGATCCGTGTACGGAACTGTAAAATAATGCTGAATGTTCTTTGATATCTGCTGTTTTACCCCGTGTAAATACAGTACAGCTCGCATACCATAGTGATCGCATGTTAAGCTATATGCCCCTTAGTGTTATGTAGTATGTTTTATTTTAGCTCATTTTTTTGCCTGCAAAATATGCAATTCATAAAGAGCTTTTCCTGCCGGGTGTCCACTGAAAAGAGCTTTGCCCAGTCATTTCGGGTCATCAAAGGCTAATACATAAGCGATTTATTTTTGTTTCTACTGGAATTATGTTTCTGCCTAGATAAATATATGAAGTGCCCGTGTAAGGCATGATGCCAAATATATTATTCCGCGTGAACATACTAAGGCATCATTTTAGTGATCGATACACTTTCAGTAAAAATTTTCAAAACGGGAAAAATTATTTTTAAGATTTGCAGGGGATCTTTCCTGAGTCAGAAAACTTTATTTCTACCCCTTTTCGGGAAATAGTAATCTAGAGAACCCCTTGGCGCCATTATTTGAAGCGGCCAATCAGAAACCTATAAGTCTTAAAGCACCAGAATCGTGACTCTCAAGGTAATAGTCAGTTGAACACACCCACAGTCAAAAAGGAAAAATTCAGAATTAATATGCAAATGTTAGAATAAAACCCAATGGGCTAAAACTAAGTTGATAATTTTTCCGACTCACCAATGAGAACACAGAGGCGGTGCCAAGGCTTTATAAAATAGCTTTCCGGTGGAGTATAATTTTTGGGAAAAGGGCGCGATGTCGGGACGTGGTGGAAAGACTGGCGGTAAGGCCCGTGCAAAGGCTAAGACTCGTTCATCCCGAGCTGGACTGCTTCCCCGGTTTGGGTGTCCATAGACTGCCCAAAAGGGGGCAATTACGCTGAACTCGGGGCTGGAGCGCCTGTCTATTTGGCAGCGGTATTAAATCTAACTGCGAAATCCTTGAATTGGCTGGTAATAGCTCAGATAATAAAAAAAACGCATTATTCCGGGGCACCCAATTGGCTGCCCAAATGATGAAGAGCTGAATAAATTGTTGGGAGGTGTCACTATTCCCAAGGCGGAGTTTTAAACCAGTCAGTCCTGCTTCCTGGGGAAAAAACCCGCTCAAAGTAAGGAAGAAGATTTCCCGAGCCCCAAAAGGGCCCCTTTTTTAAGGGCCAAAAGCCTACGGGTTCCGATTTCGCCATCCTAATAATCTTGATGAAATGTATTCACTGCATTCTAGTTTTCTGTCCGAGCACTTGATTTAATAGCCTTTTACAAAATTTACTCCACGTGGCAGTTTTGGCCCTTTGACTATATTTTCCCTTAAAGTGCCAATACAGCAATAAACATTTCTACAGGATTGAGCCTTACGACCCAGGGGGCCGTTAAAACCCTTTCCTTGCCACCAAAATGAAATGCTTAGTGATGCTCTACGGCTGTTTTATGGTACAGGTCAGTAAGCCCGTGTCCTCAATCATCCCAGGAAAGTACCCACGTACATATGCGACAGACAACCTACAGCCCTTTTTTCATGACGCCATGGCATGCAGACTGCATGCCATGGCAGTGCGAGCTACCGAGGGGCCTGTTCTATTTTAAAGGGGTTCCCGCACCACAGGGGATGCTCAAAGCAGTTGTTCTGTACATTCGCCCCCATGGGGATCGGGTATGTGCTGCCATGGGAGCTCTTACTGAATTGAGCTACCTATGACTGCAAAGGGCCGAGGAGTGCAAAAAAACCACATTTAAGATGCATTGCAATGTAGTAACCGGTCTTTGGTAGAAAAAACTGCAGCTTGAAAAGAGCCTTTGGGTTATCAGAAACAACGCATCGTTTTATTTGCACTGCTATTTTAGTTTCAACACACATGCATCTTGTAAACAAGATTGCAACATTTAACATGTACAAGGGGAAACGTGTGCATATACTTGGTTACGTGGTGTATTTAAAAAAGGGATTTTTAAACTCTTCATAACCTTGCTAGACGATTATGTATTTATTTTTTTAAATGGTTCCTCCCAAAGAGCTTTTCAAGGCTGCCCAAAAAGGAAACCCAAGGAGAGGAAAAACACACACAGGTTTTCCCCCTTAAAGTTTTTCCACTGTTACGATTTGCTTTTTTAAGGCTCCTTTTTTCAGCTCGTGGTCAACACGGGACATCGGCCTCCCGTGGATTTCTGCTCCTTTTTTAAAATGACCGATAGCACGGTGTTTGAAGAAAAATCAAAAAAAAATGAAATTAGATCTTGTACTAGTCTATTATGTCTGTATTGTTTTGGTAAATTGAAAAAATTTAAACAAAGCAGATAAAGGCCCGATAGCAAGGCACTGAGCTATTGGTCTGATTTCCAGCTTTAATGTGCTATTTCAAAAGCTGGCAGTAGGAAAACAATACCAGAATTTTTTACCAATGGCACATGAAACTACATTTTTTTTTGTTGTTGTCCCCGTTCTCTAAAATGTTTTTTAATGGCACCAGGAGCTGCATTTCTTCAGTTTTTCTAGCGGCACCTCACTAGGCCCAGTTTACATTCTTCTAGATAGCTGAAGGACAGCCATCGGAATCCTAACTGCACGTCAATTTTTTTATTTTAATACTGGTGTTTCCAGAAAACAAATTTTTTGGGGAAAAAGGGAAAAATAGATAAAAAAACTTAACAGTCTAGTATTAACCTACATTTTATTTTTTTCATCTGCCCAAGTTTTTTTGGGGTTTTTTCTTCAACCCCCAAACCCTCGTCCGTTGCAGATTGATGATTGGTCGAAGGCACGAAACCATCAAAAGGGTTTGGGTGAGTAACTGAATATTCTCATTGGTTTTCTTTGCGTTTGCTATTCCATTGGGTTGGTCTGCCTTTGTCATTGGTTAACAGTAGAGGGCCAAGTGTGGCGCGATTGGCGGTATTATAAACTGATTTTGACTGTTACGGCAAGACTTCCGAAACCCATTTTTTTAAATTTCCAAAAAGCAAAAAAACACGACAGGGTTTGTTTTGGAAAAAACAGAATGAAAAAGAGGAGCCACAGATCATTTTAAACAAATAGTCAGAGTTAAAACTTTGCTTCGGAATGCGTGAGTTCCCCATTCTTGTTCGTAATTTTTTAGAGGCTAAGAAGAGTCGAGGGAATTTTAACCGTTTGCAGCACTGTTTACGGGTTTTGCAGAATTCTAATCCCAAAAAACGCCATAGCTCTCGACCTTCCCTCAAAAAAAACTAGCCCTTTTAATTGGGTCAATGGGAAAAAACCATTCAAAAGCCTTATAACAGCTTCAACTGGTCGGACCCCGGGATGGGTTTTTAAAACTCCCTTATAAAAAAAACCCCCTTTGAATTATAACTGAACGTCCCTAATTTCAAGGAAAATTTGAGGAACACGAACTTTTTTAAAACCCCCAAATGAGGTACATTCCTCATATGAGGCTTTAGAAGTATGCCCCAAAAAAGCAAATCATTCTACAAAAAAAGCAGGGGGAAAGTTTTAGGTTTACGAAAAGCAAAAAAGCCTTTCTCTTTCCGGGTCATATTCCCCTTCGATTTTAGGGGCCTTCTTCTCCAAAAAAAATTTTTTTTAACAACCCCCTTTTTTGGGGCACTTCTTGCACCACCATGAAATGTTTCACCTAAAGGACCCTTCAGCAGTTGTCCTTTTCTGCTCGAGCACTTGACTGAAAACCAAAATGAAAAACCCGCCACGAACCTTTCAGTTTATACCCCTTTTGACAAAGTAAAATCCCAAAAGAAATGTTTCCCCAAAAAATTGGTAGTTTTTCCCCCGCCAACCAGCCAACCAAAAAAGTAAATTAAAAGGGTTTTTTTTATTTTTTCGTAAAAAAACTCTCAAAAATTTTTTTCCCAAAAAAACGGTATATTCTTTTTTGCACAAAACACCTTATAAAAAAGAAAAAAAACCCCGGATTATATCCCCTTTTTGCTAAACACTGCCCCCGTATGAAAGTTTTTCCCCGTTTATTTAACCCCAAATCCTCATTTTTCAGTCTTTCCAACTGTTTGGTTAAAATATGGGGTTTTGGGAAAAATTTTGCATATTCCTCGTCTGTGATCCGTGTACGGAACTGTAAAATAATGCTGAATGTTCTTTTGATATCTGCTGTTTTAGCCCGTGTAAATACAGTACAGCTCGCATACCATAGTGATCGCATGTTAAGCTATATGCACCTTAGTGTTATGTAGTATGTTTTTATTTTTAGCTCATGTTATTTGCCTGCACAAATATGCAATTCATAAAGAGCTTTTCCTGCCGGGTGTCCACTGAAAAGAGTCTTTTCCCCAGTCTGAGTTTCGCGGTTTAAAGGCTAATACATAAGCGATTTATTTTCTGTTTGTTTCTACTGGAATTATACGTTTCTGCCTAGATAAATATATGAAGTGCCCGTGTAAGGCATGATGCCAGGGAATATAGTGTGGCACTATTACCTGCGTGAACATACTAAGGCATCATTTTAGTGATCGATATCACTTTCAGTAGAAATGTTGCTAAAACAGAGACAGATTAGTTTTAAGATTTGCATGGGATCTTTCCTCCCCGAGTCAGAAAAACTTTATTTCTACCCCTTTTTCAGGAAATAGTAATCTAGAGAACTCCTTGGCGCCATTATTTGAAGCGGCCAATCAGAAACCTATAAGTCTTAAAGCACCAGAATCGTGACTCTCAAGGTAATAGTCAGTTGAACACACCCACAGTCAACAAGTGAACAATTCAGAATTAATATGCAAATGTTAGAATCCGCAATGTATCCAATGGGCTAAAACTAAGTTGATAATTGTGTCGACTCACCAATGAGAACACAGAGGCGGTGCCAAGGCAGAAGGGTATAAAAATAGCTATGCTGGGCCGGTGGAGTATAATATTTGGAGAAGTTATTTAGCGCGATGTCTGGACGTGGTGGAAAGACTGGCGGTAAGGCCCGTGCAAAGGCTAAGACTCGTTCATCCCGAGCTGGACTGCAGTTCCCGGTGGGTCGTGTCCATAGACTGCTCAGAAAGGGCAATTACGCTGAACGGGTCGGGGCTGGAGCGCCTGTCTATTTGGCAGCGGTACTCGAATATCTAACTGCAGAAATCCTTGAATTGGCTGGTAATGCAGCTCGAGATAATAAGAAAAATCGCATTATTCCTAGGCATCTGCAATTGGCTGTCCGAAATGATGAAGAGCTGAATAAATTGTTGGGAGGTGTCACTATTGCACAAGGCGGAGTGCTTCCAAACATCCAGTCAGTCCTGCTTCCTAAGAAAACGGAAAAACCCGCAAAATCAAAGTAAGGAAGAAGACTTTCGGGCCCAAAGGCCCTTTTAAGGGCCATATCACCCTGCCTACGAAAGGTTCCGATTTCGCCATCCTACGATAATCTTGATGAAATGTATTCACTGCATTCTAGTTTTCTGTCCGAGCACTTGATTTAATAGCCTTTTTACAAAATTTACTCCACGTGGCAGATTGGCGCATGCCTCTTTGACTATACTTTCCCTTAAAGTGCCAATACATAGCAATAAACATTTTCTACAGGATTGCTAGCCTTACGACCCACGGGGTCCGTTCAAACCTAGCCTTGCCACCAAAATGAAATGCTTAGTGATGCTCTACGGCTGTTTTATGGTACAGGTCGGAGTAAGCCCGTGTCCTCAATCATCCCAGGCAAGTACCCACGTACATATGCGACAGACAACCTACAGACCTATTTTTAACCCTCGGTAAAGCACTGCCATGGCATGCAGACCTGCCCTGGGGGAGCTACTCGATTTTCATGTTCTATCTTAAGGGTACTGCGCACCACAGTGGGTGCTCAAAGCAGTTGTTCTGTACATTTCCCCTATAGGGCATCGGGAAAGTATGTGCTGCCATGGGAGCTCTTACATGTAATTGAGCTACCTTATGAAACCCCCCAAGGCCCCCCCAAACGGGGGCCCTCCCCGGAAAAGGAAACTCTTTATTAACAGAATGGAGTACTTATATGGAGGACTCTTTATTTTTCAGTCGATCGTCAGGTTTCCTTTCTTCTTCTCTTGACAAGTGAATCGCCAGAAATCTGTGAGCCAAAGAAACTGTCCTACCACCGCAAGCTTCCCTTATCATATCCATCATTGACTACATCGCCCCATTTACTAGGTACAGATCCAAACATATCGCTCGACAGTAAAACCCCATAAATTTCTAAATAACAGCAGTAAGCGTCTTAAATCCCGTAGCTAACCTGGAAGGCTAGCACGACTCCCATTGTACTCAATAGCCTGTCCTCTGCTCTGATTTGGCAAATGTTTAGTCCTATGTGAATTCTTACTTCTTTCCAAACCAATGGTGCTCATACCTCTGTAGTTCTTGGCACAATAAGTCTGGACTCGGTCTAAAATAATGGTGAGTCGGGGAGCAAAGGAGCGAAAGAAAGTAATAGATTTTAAACACTGCTATTTTAAACTTAGATCATTGGTAGAATGGCCAGGTCTGTGTTGGCTAGCGTTCTGTGAAGGATTTCTTGAAGTCTTTAGCATACATGTACTCCAAAATGAGCCTTAGAAAGTCACGAATCCCCCAAGAAGTCAGAAGATTAAAAACACGTTTCCCCTTAATAAAGAGGGGTCGTTGTGAGCTGTTCTATGACTAGCTGTTATTTTTGCAGATTTTACGCTAATGGAGAAGGAAACTTAAACGAGTGCATTACTCCTGTAATCTGTGGATGAGCAACGATGCACCACTGCTAGGCATGGACATTTTCTTTTCTAGAAAAGGATTGCATTTACAAGCAAATAAATGCAGAAGGAGAGACCGACGTAAAATCAGACAGCGTTCTGCATGGTTGAGTCACTTTTTTAAGGAGCAAGTACAAGGCGTGGGTCACACACCTATTGTCTTTGGTGGTGTATTATGTTCTTTGCTTGTTTCATTCTAAATGTTGACGGTGCATGCTGTAATTTATAATTTTTGTTTTATTCTCTCTGACAAAGAAACACTGATTAGGGGAGCCTTCAGACAGACAGTGTTCCTGTAAATCCGGATTGGCTACAAATCTGCCCAATGAAGAGCCTCGGTCAAGTTGACCCCTCCCACTTCCTTATGGGTATAAAACACCGCATTCTTTTTAACCGGAGTCATTTCAACAGTTTTATTTTTTTAGTAGTATTGTTTGTGTGTTTGACAAATATGGCTGATACCGAGACCGCGTATCAGTTGCTCCTACCAAGCCTTCAAAGAAGAAGGTGGCAGCTTCGAAAAGCAAACCGGCAGGTCCCAGCGTGTCTGATCTGACCGTGAAGGCTGTGGGCGCCTCCAAAGACCGGCACGGGCTGTCCCTCCCTGCACTCAAGAAGGCTCTCAAGGCTGCGGGCTACGATGTGGAGAAGAACAACGCCCGCCTCTTGTTGTCACTCAGGAGTCTGGTCAGCAAAGGGAAGTTGCTGCAGCACAAGGGTTCCTACAAGCTCAACAAGAAGGAGGCACCCAAGAAGGAAAAACGCCAAAAGAAGCGTTGCTAAAGCCAAGACACCCGGGACTGCTAAGAAATCCAAGAAGACAGCAGCAGCCGGCAGCAAAAAGAAGGCGCCAAAGAAAGCCAAGAAACCAGCAGCAGCTAAAAAGACAGCCAAGAGTCCTAAGAAGGTCAAATCTGCTAAACCGAAGGCAGCCAAGAGTCCAGCTAAAAGCCAGTGAACCCAAAGCTCTGAAACCCAAGAGTGCACCCAAAGCAAAAAGACAGCATCGAAAGCTAAGAAGTAAAGCTTTTAGCGGTGCAACCCCAAAGGCTCTTTTAAGAGCCACTGCATTTATCAAGAAAGGCTGACATCTGTTCTCTACCTGTAATTTACAGTACCGTTTTCCCACTTCATTCTACATTATGGTAGATGCTTACTGGCTTTAGAATTGTTTTCTGTCTAATCAACAAGTTAATAGTGAGCTACGTCTACATATTTTTCAACCACCTTAATTGCATTCTATCACTTGTGACATAGGAAACATTCTATAAAAGTACTCCAACTATGGCAACTTAACAAGCTTACACTTTGCATATATTGCATTTTT
>NW_025053533.1:0-9455 GCF_019279795.1 Protopterus annectens | reverse complement strand
AAAACTACACCAGTTCCTGGGTGCCATGTTACCACATGCCAATGAGCACTTATACTTCCCCCAAATGCAGGAGGAGTTGGCCATCAATATGTGTCTCTTCCACCGTGGCAGAAACCGAGGTACTGAGTGCAATAGACTGCATGCACATATACATCAAGTCACCACCCGGTGAGCAGGGTAGATGCTACATAAACCACAAAGGATACCACTCCATCAACTGCCAGGTCATGTGCAATGCCCAGGGCATTATTATGGATGTGTGTGCTGGCAGCCCTAGAAGCTATCATGACTCCCACATCTGGCATGCCTCACAGCTGTATCAGTTATTTGCCAGGGGGGACATCACAAATGGCCACCTGGTGGGGGATGTTGGCTATGCACTGGAACCGTGGATGATGACTCCTATAAGAAATGCACACACACCCATGCAGGAATGCCATAATGAGGCATACGCACAAACCAGAATCATTATAGAGCATGTGTTTGGGATGCTGAAATCACAGTTCTGTTGCTTGGACATATCTGATGGAGCCTTGCAATACTCTCCAGTCACATGTGGCCACATCTCCATAGTGTGTGCCATGCTATACAATATGGTCCTGCAGAAACAGCTGCAGCAGGAACAGAATGGTGAAGGCCCTCACAGCCCACCACCATTGCCAAGGGCCCCACAGGCACAGAGGTACTCAGACCATGAACACCCTGAGCCAGCCCCAGAAGGCAGAAGGAGGTTTGCCCAGTATGCCCATGCCTTGGCAAAGAGGGAACATATAGCACACACACTGACAGTGTAGGCACCTAGGGACTGACACCTTTCTCCACCTGCACACACAGTAAAAATGGATGGCACACACACAAGACTGCCTGTAATTTGTCATGTATAGGCAGTCTACTGTGTGCATTCAACATAGGCAGCCCTCAACTATTGCACACACAACTGCCATTGGCACAAGGAAAGTCAACACCTGAACAGTAAATTAAGCTATCAGCATATGCAGATACTGTATGTATAGATTCATAGGTAGGTGCTTGGCCAACTGCCAGAGGCCATTCATAAACACAGCCAGAATGTGTCAGCTTTTGCCACCCATTGATTCATTAACTGTCCCTCTGTAGAGCAGAGCCAATGGTGGGATCCCTTGGGTGCATCTACTGTTCCCCATCCACTCTTCAAGGTTTCTCTTGCAGAGTGTTAGTGAGGGGCTCTGTATAATGTAATTAGGGATGTTGTTCCAAAGTATGGGGAGTGTCTCTGACAGGAAGCTGTCCCTCCAGCATCTTCCAGTTATTGTTGTGGCAAGGTTAGCTCACTACAGTGTGTGGCTCACTGTGACATGGATTCCCATAGGTGGAGCATATCCATCAAGCCTGAGTTTGATATGGCTTTGTTGGCCAGCGGAAATCATCTCTGGGTAAACGAGATGCCACTGAGTAAAGCAGGAGTTCATTCAGTCTGGCTGCATAGGCCATATGTTGGAGGCCAGTATTCCCCTTGGCGAGGTACCTTTGTGGACCTCCCAGCTGTTGGAAGTGTCTTCTGAGGTACGTCCCAAGGGTTATTATACCCTATGATGGGACTGATGAGTGATGAGTAAAGGGCACTATAACCCCAGTATGTCTAGATGGGAATCCTTTAGTAATCAGATGGCCTACATAGAAGGATGTCCTAACTACTGTGGAGATATGATTGTCAAAGGGGAGATCACTATCTACCTTCGTCCCCAGATACCCCATTACCTCATCCATATTAAAGTGGCTGCCACTTATGTGTTAATATGTGGGTGCCAATTCCACAATGGAATGACCATGCAGTTAGTGGCACTTGGCTGGAGACCATGACATTGACACTCTGTGACGTTTTCTGTGAGGCCCCTTGAGGGATGTCTGTGTCAGCTGGACTATCAATCATGGCTCCCAGTTCGCAGTCATTGCCAAACATGGTCTGCCGTAGTCCACCTGTGTTTGCCTATAACTTTGAGACATAGATGCCAAACAGTAGGGCTCCCAGGACTGAGTCCTGTGAAACACCAGTCACGACTGGTCAAGAGTTGGACCTGGAGACCGCTAATCGTACCATGTGGGTTTTGTGTGTAAGCCTGTTGGCAACCCGACCTGTGATGTATGGGTGTATGTACAGGCTGGTGTGTTTATCAATTACCTGAGTGTGGCATGGTGTCAAAAGCCTTGGCGAGGTCCAGGTAGTATGTGTGAACCACCTCCCCCATCATCTAATGTCTTGGTAACTGTATGTAAGACGTCAAACAGGTTCAGTAGGCATGAACTGCACTCAACCAAGCTGACCTGGGTTGGTACTGTTGGAGGTTACCAATGTCTTTGTTAATGAGTGCCATGAGGATGCGAACCATACCATTGCAGACCAGGCTAGTCACCCTTATGGGGTGGTAGTTACCATGGTCAGTTGTGGTTCCATCTTGATTGAGTGGAATAACCATTGCCACGGGCCATTGTATGGGCATGTAGCCTGTGGAGAAGCTGAGGTAGGAAAGCTTAATTAGGTGGGGGGCAGGTTGTCTTGTACAGTTTGCAAGATGCAGTCTTGGACAACATCTGCCTCCACTGACGCTGTGTTCAGCTGTTAGAGAGGGTCATTTCCACCTGTGTATCTCTGATGTGTGGGATACTGTACCTTTCAGGTAGTGTTGTGGGCTTTTTAGGCGGTGAAGTATGCACTGAATGTATCTGCAAGGATGATGGCGATATCAGTAGGGTCAGCATATTTTGTGCTATATTTCACCGGCACAATGCAAATCTGTGTGTCACCACATTGATCCTTGACATAGCAAAAGAAGGCTTTGTGGTTATCTTTCGAATCCTTGCATATTCTTCTGCTGATGTTAGGCTTGGATGATGTCATGAGGGACCTACGTATCATACTAATAGTGGTCATGGATGTCTGCCCTTCGTGGGATTTGCTGTTTGTCTGGAACACTGGCCTACTTCTGTAGTATAGCCTGTTTATTGCAGAGGTCCACCAGACCGGTGTGCTTGTGTAGGAGGAGTGAGTCTTTGTTTACCAGTGATGGCACAATCCATACATCCGTGTAGGTACTTATAAACTGCATTTGTAAATCTGTCTGTATCTTGAGCAGGGTTTCCCCTTAGCGTGGGGGCTGTGAAACCCCCTCACCCCTGTCACTAGTAGTGTAAATTTAGCTGTAGGAAAAGTATACACTGTGGTATCTGTGGGTGGGGGAGATGCTTGGGTGTGGAAACAGTGAATAGTTCATGGTCAGATCTTACCAGTGACCGGTTAACCTCCGCTGTGGAGCACCTGTTACCCATGTTGGTGATGACCACTTCTAGTAGTTTCTACCCCACATTAGGAAGGTTACCACCTGATACAGGGCATATGAGGTGATAAATTCCAGGAAGCACTGGGCCTGGAAGTGAGTACCGGAGTAAGTTAACCAGTTAATGGTATGGTAGTTGACATCGACCAATGCCAGGGTGTGCGTTAGGACTGTCATGTTCTCCACTGTCTCCAGGTAGGTGGAGTGGTGGTCCTGGGTCATGGAGGGTGGTCCATAGCAGGCCACAGTTTACATTGCAGTTGTAGCTGATGTTAGCTGCACATGGATGATCTCAGAGGTATCATGCTGCCCCACTAACCTGGAGGTGTAGGTATCCCTGATGAATATGGATACATCCCCTCCATGTCTGTCAGTCCATGTTCAGTGGCTGAAATGTGTGGTATGGGTTGTAGTCTGGTAGTGCTGGTGTGCTCTCAGGAGCCTTAAGACAGATCTCAGTTACTGCACATATGTTGATGTTGTCCATCCTGAGGAGTGCTGTGAGTGCAAGCATATTGTGATCACAACCCCGGTGTTGAGTAGCATAACCCTCATTGAATCTGCTATTTTGCTGTTTACGGAGCTGGTATTCACCTTCGAGACTCTCCTAAATAAGGCACCATGGGGGCGCCAATAGCCTTGGCCAGTATTCCAAAGCCTAAGGCTGACACATAGGCCGGTATGGTATCGTTGCATGCATGTTCCCCATCTGTGCTTGTTTTTCATCTCTCCTGTAGGTAACCTACTGGTAAGCAATAGAAAGCCTTAAACTTATACAAGTCTTCTAGCTTCCAAGATAGGTTTTTGGAGTGACTAAGTATCAGTGTTCTGTATGTTCTTGCTGTACTTAACTGTTCCTGACTACATGGTGATTTCTCACTGTATATTGTGATCTGAAGGTCTGTTTATTCACATATTATGGCTGTGATGGCCTGCACTTTAGAGGTTCACAGATAGCCTACTACCTATCTGCCCAAGGGCAATTAGAAGCATAGCTACAGTGTGTTGGCTTTCCCCGCACCATTGATGAAGTAACTGAGCCTCTGTCAAGCATAGCCAATGAAGCAATTCCAGCAGAGTTGCTGGAAGCTGTTGAAGACTGGGGTTGTGGAGGGTGATAGGGGCACTTAGTGATCTAAAGAGGGCATGTTAATGTGACAATTCAACACCATTCAATTCCCCCAACAGGTCTTGCAGCTATCAAACTGGACAGGCTCCCCCACCCCCTGGCTGTATGGTTCTGGGACACATGATCCCAGGGGTGTATATTCTGTTACCCATTCACACAACAAGGTTTCCCTTGAAGTGTCAGTGAGGGGCTATGCCTAATGTAGTTAGGAATGTAATGTATTGTCTCACAGTACATTTGTTATATGTTGTTATTTCAAGAGTACGTGAAGTTCAGTAAGTTTGGGGCCTCCACCCTTTGCTTAGCCTAGCTTACACATAGAAATCAGCTAAATAGGAAATAGGCGGAAGCAACGTTAATGTCAACAGTGCAATGGTTACAGCATCTGCATAGTATCTGTGCATTCGAGGTTCCAATCCCGATAAAGGCAAGGATGTTTATCATGTTCAAAAGTATACCTTAACCACAGCTTGCATATATAGGTAGTAATCATCTGTATAATAAACATTCAAAACACTCATATAAACCCATGTGTGCTGGAGAGTACAGTCAACAGAGAAAGTAATGTTATGTCAGCACATAGTGAGATGTTACTTCACTGACATGTATATATCCTGAGTAGTTAGCGGATGTGACCGTGTTTGCGCACACAGGTTATACTTTACAAAGTTTGTTTAACTGTGTTTAACTGCTGCTATAATGTCACACAAACACTTTTACACATGCTTACAACTGCTTAAATGAGCCTTATTCTGGAGTAGAAAACATTTGTAAAGCATCGCAGGTGTTGAACCCTGGACCATGCACACTATACTCATAGGACTTACCACTAAGCCATCCAAGGTGTATACATGTTTCATGGTCTTGAGACTACACCTTATACCATATGCATTTCACTGTAATGATCACAAATGGGACAGTCACTTTGTTTACATATGTACAGTACATTGTAATGTACTGTAGTTTGTGAACCAACACATTCCAGTCTGCATATGTATTACTGTTATAAATTAATATGAAATATATATATATATATATATATATATATATATGCATGTCAGTGATGTCTGCACATATATATATATATATATTATACAGTTACATCAATAGCCATATATATAAACAACTATGAACACACTTCGTGACACAGAAATACTCCAAAGGAATTGGAGTGTACACAAAACACATGCAGCTCTGGTATTATAACAATTAATATTAACCTAATTCACCATAGAAGGGGTGGTTGTTGTGTATGTGAAGTTTGAGGTGTGGGAGGAGTAATGGGTAATGCAATCATGCATCAAGAATGATCTGGGTCAGATGTCCAGTAAGTGAACTGGAGGGCTATACATGGAGTATGGGGACAATATAAAAAGGACAAATACAAGAAACTTTCTCATTCATAATACACCCTGTCATGTCACATTGCAACAGTTAATTTCATAAACATATGAACATTAACATGTATCAGACATATAGCACCAAGCTTGGCTATCACATTTTAGTACCAGTAGTAGGGGTTATCTGTAGTACAATGTAATATTCTAAACCCATAACATTTGTACCTTCCTCTAGATTCCTTAACCATTAGTAAAGTCAATTAGAGCTGTAGGTGACTCATGGTCCCAGGTTCAAGACCTACAAGGCTAATGGAGTTATTTGAGTGCCAGAATGAGGTTTATTTGGATTGCAAGGTGGGTCCACTCTTAAGCAGTTGTAACCCAGGTTTCCATGCGGTTTGCATAAAAGTGGTAGCTGGAAACCATTGACAAATGGAAGCGCTTCACAGGTTCCAGCCTGTATTATCCGCAGACCCACGGGCGACCTGCCAACCAGCGTAAATGTGGCTATTCACTTTTCCTTACCAGTGCCTCTCTGGCCGCAGCCATGTGCACTTGTCCTCAGGAATAAATTAACATTAAAGCTACCTGGGTGTACCTATACCAGTTGTGCATGCAGACAGAGTTAAAACCTGAAAGCAGGAGATGTGAAATGAGGACAACCAGCCTTATTTTAAAAGTGTACTCATATATAGATGCCTAGATGCTCATAAGATATCCTATATATATATAGAGAGAAGAGAGAGAGAGACAGAGACATGTCGATATATACAGGTCTACATATATATGTAGATATATAAATAGGTTAAAACATCTACACATCTATGGAGGTACAGATAAACTATGCAATACATATATATCTATATACATCACACACACACACACACACACACACACACACACATACATATATATATATATATATATATATATATATATATATATATATATATATACACACATACATGCATGTCTGTAGACAGCATCCGAAGGCTTCATATCTGAGTATAACATGGACCATAGCAATCACACATTCCGCCCCCCCCCCCAAACTATATGAACATAATATATGAAGAGTGTATGCCAATACACTATTACAAATATGTTCAATGGACACAGTCACCAACACAACTGCAATGACTGCAAATATCCATGGCAGAAATACACAGACAGCTTTCATTTTGCAAAACTTTATTACATTCCAATGTATTGCCAAAAGGATTCAAGGACTAACAGTACCTGCATGCTATACAGGAAGCATTTAATAGTGCCTTAATGAATCAGCCTGCAATTACCATAGTATTAGTCCACTAAGGGATAGGTGTTCACATAGGGAAAGAACACCCATACACATATAGATGTTGTATAAAAGGGGTCCCTACACACCTGCATGTGCTATGTACACCCACCAACATCTACCCCACAACAAAAATAATTACATCAATACATATTGTCATACCATAACCAATTATTCAACAACTGTACAACATACCTGGACACAGACACACTAACATGGCCCTATGTGAAATAGTTGCCATTATACAATTGAACAGCTGCTGATGTAACAGGGTTTGTATGAACTAATCCCGTTTCAGAGGGGTGAAAGGTTCGTATACCAGGAAGTGTTAACGAGTACTGATTATCAGCACAGTATGATACACAGTAACACACTGTAAACCCCCTAACATTATATGCATAGCTATGCAGCCTTGAGCTGGTCAAACAACCTGGCCAGACTGAAACATATGTAAAAGTATTAGGTACAGACAAACCCTGCACAAGTAGCAATGTTCAGAAACATAACAGCAGTACTCACATTTAGACCAAATCCTCTAGGCATTACACACAATATATTACTGTTCATATCCATACAGCTGTTGCAATAGATTCCAAACAACACTTCCACGCTGTCTTCCTCACAAGTAAGGCAAAGGGACAACGCCCAAGTGGAGTACTCAATTATACTCCACTGTAGCCATGATATTGGCTAAGGCAGTAGCAGCGCAGCTGATGTGCATGTAGTTAGCTACTTAGGAACACCAATTGGTTATCGGGATAGCACATGTTACTGATCTGTAACTATAAAAGGTTGCCTTGTCACACATTCATACCATCTGTATCTACCTGTAGGACAGTAGAAAACACTGAAAGATGAACCAAAAATGAATATTATACTAGTCAATAACACCTCCAATTACTAAGAAGGTATGTATAACATGTAGTATGTCTGTGTATGTAGTACCTGTACTGTAAGAATTACAGTGTAATCAATGCATATAGTGGAAATAGCTATCTTGTAGCAATGTATTGTTGAGCAGTAGTAATGCTTGTAGTATTCTATGTGTATACTGCTGTAGGTCACATGGCAAGCTCCGCATACACCACAAGGGATGATATGGGCTTGGTACCCACCAATTCGCTTCCAGCCACTGTCAGTGTCAGGACTGGTCCAGCAAGTATGTGCTATAACAGGGGATAGCATATGTCGATATATTGTAATAGTCGACATATGTATGGATGTATAAGTAAGATGAACATGTTAAAGGTGGGCTTCCCATGCAAATATGGTGTGCATTGTGGGATATTCTGCCAATAACTGTGTAATGTACAGCATTTTAGGCAGATCTGTATTGTATTCTACATAGCAGTTCTGTTATGTTATGCAAACAGTAGTTATGTCTATTGGCAATTACAATACTCAATAACAGGATACATATAATTTGTATTCATCTGACAGTTTAGTAGCATGATAACAAAGATAATTGGAAGAGCCAGGTAACTATACATGCACATAACACATGTAATATCCACCTCTCTAGTATCATTTGCAAGCAATAACAGCTGTGCATGTGTACATGTTATGCAAATGTGTAGTGACCCTTGTTACAGGGCTGGTCCTCTCTAGTATCATTTGCAAGCAATAACTGCATGTACATGTTATGCAAATGTGACGTGACCCTTGTTACAGGGCTGGACCTCTCTAGTATAGTTTGCAAGCAATAACAGCTGTGCATGTGTACATGTTATGCAAATGTGTAGTGACCCTTGTTGCAGGGCTGAACCTCTCTAGTATCTTTTGCAAGCAATAACAGCTGTGCATGTGTACATGTTATGCAAATGTGTAGTGCCTCTTGTTACAGGACTGGGCCAAATGGCTATGTGCACACTTTCATAGAGTGGATATTGAGAGTAGAGACACACTGGTTGAACTACCAGGCTTGTGTAGCCCAGCCTCTCATTGCCAACCTAACAGCCGCTTGCACATACTGTATGTAAGGTAGTGCACAGCACTGGTAATGAAACAGGTTGTATATCATCTTTAACTCCAGTGTAACATCTGCAGTAGGAGTGTAAGATGTCGGAGACAGCTGCCCATGTGTAATAGCCACTTCATAGGTGATGGCTCACACTATTTGATTATATCCTGATCATGTTGATAGTGGCACCAGAGTCTATTGATACATGACTCTGTTTGGAGAGTGGGTGTCTGTGCCCAGCAGAGCTCATGGTCCTGGTGGATATGTGAGTATATACCCATAGAAGTAAACAGACCTGTAGACACTTGCATCATCTGTAATCAACTAACAGGATGTGATGTGCTCCTCTGAGGAGGATTGCTGCTAAAGGTAGCTACAATGTTTTAATTTTGCCCCAGTGTTGTTCACGTTCCATAAC
>NW_025053532.1:0-10472 GCF_019279795.1 Protopterus annectens | reverse complement strand
ATTATATAAGATGCATCCGATGCCATTTTCTTCAGTCTTTCTTGCCGCGAGCGGTGCCCGTGATTTGGGGCAGATTGTGTGCCGGTCGGCCAGGACTCCTGAGATTTTTGAGTCGAATTTCAGATCCAAAGAGTCTTCAATAAGCTAAGCTACCCCATTGGGGAAACTTTTTAGGTAGCCCCGTGACGATGTCAGAAAAAAGTTAATAATTGTATTTCTTGTGAGGGAGCTTAAATACCTCATAAGGACTTCCACTCTTCTGTATTCCATGCCTATAGGCCCCTGATCACGACGTCACTAGTTGTCGCCGGTTTTGTGCTAGATTTAACAAGCGGCACTATAAAAGGCGTTTTGATTTTGGCTTTACGCACTACTTTTGGTCCGAAGGTTCAAGGTAGATATATGCAGTAAATCGGATCAACCGACGACTGCAATTCCAAAAAAACACAAAGACAAGGATAAAGACCGATATCCGAGGTCCAAAACCGGTGGCAAACCCTCTTCTAGGCCAGTCGCCGGTTCTCAGTGAGGTGCCGCAGCCCCCTGACACCTGGCCACCTCAGAGCCACGGCCGCCTCCACGACTCCCAAGTGGGTGACAACCATTAGGCCTCTGGAAACTCAAGGTGTTGGGCTCACTGAGCTAATCCCTCAGATGGGTTCTGGAGCCGCTGAGCAGGCATCGGCTTCTGAGGTGTTTTCAGACCTTCACAACTACCATTAAAGCAACAGCCAAGACAAAGTGTACCATTAAGAAGACAAAGAAGCAAGTACCCAGCATTCTCCTGGACAGTCCTCATGCCTAAGAAACAGATGCTTCAAATGGCCGAAGACCTCCATTACTCTAATCAGGGGTTCCCATCCCCCTCCTGAGAAAAGAGCCTACAAACCCGGGATGCAGACTATGATTCCTCTGATCAGGTTTCCATTTCCTCTGATTCCTCTTCAGACCAGGGATACTCTCTACCCCCTATGAGAGACTCCAGATGCTGAAGAATCTATCCCTTCAGCCTCTCCTCCTGAGGATTATTCTTTTGGGGAAACTTTACATACCATGAGGGAGCATTTCCATTGGGGAAGTCAGGATTATTCAGAATTCAAGAAAAGGCTCAGGGATTTTCTTTTATTGCCACAGCACAGGCCCCTAGCTATTCCGCCTGTGTTAGATATTGTGGATGATGTGTTCTCTGAATCTAGCTTATCTCCTGATTCTTTGGCCCCTGCACCAACCAAGCCAGGTAGGTATTATAGAGTCCCTGACTCTCACAAGTTTCTTTATAAAAACCCTTCTGCTGATCCAGAGACTATTTCCCAGGGTCCAAAAGGGGGTTCATAGGTTCATACTAGGCTATCTGCCCTAGGGCATTTATAAGCCTAGCCAGAATGTGTTTGGCTTTCGCCACCCATTTTAAATTTATTTTGCTGTGCCCTTTTTCGAGGTTAGTATACTATGCCTCTATCTAACAGTGACACAGAAGTGATACCCGGGTAAACCTCGATCTCCATCCACTCATCAAGATTCCTCTTGAGAGAGTCAATGAGGGACTCTGCCTAACCTGGACTGGGATTTTATTCCAGAGTGAGAGGGAACCTCTGGGTTATGAATCTGTCCTCCAGCATGTCCTATTTATTTCAGTGCTGAGGTTCAAGTCTCTCAGGCCAGAGCTCGGATGGGATTGGATTTTCTGAGGTGCAGCATGTCCATTAATTCCGGGTTGGACATGGCTTTATCGTCAGGCACAGATCCTCCTCTGAACAGGCGGTATGCCACTGAGTGAGCTGGGTTTCTTTAACGGGCAGCATATGGCATCTGTTTGAGCCCTTTGATCCTCTTGGTGAGGTACTTTGGGTCTTTCCAGTTGCTGCGGGTGTCTGGTAAGGTACATCCCAAAAGGGGCATTGTACTCAATTATGGGCCTAATGAGGGATGAGTAAAGAGGGCACGATGACCTCCTGATCTAGATGTGAATCCCTTCATGATTAGGTGGGTTATATAAAATGTTTTCTAACCACTTTGGCCACGTGGATTGTCAAATGAGAGATTGACTATCAACTTGGGTCCCCAGGTCCCTAATTACTTCTTCTGTGCATAATGGATTTCCACCTATGGTAATTTGTGAGCACTGTTGTTTTTGCCAAAGGGATGACTATACACTTTTTGGCATTTAGCTTGAAGGCCATGGCTCTGGCACCAGTTGTCTGTTTCTTTATGAGGGAATTGCCTTTTGGAGGATGCTTGTGTCGGCTGGAGAGTCGATTACTTAGCACCCAGGTTTGCAGTCATCTGCGAACTTGGTCAGCCATACAGTCCTTCCCGTGTTGGCCTGTACCTCGAGAAATATATACCGAACAAGAGAGGTCCCAGGACTGAGCCTTGTGGGACACCACTGTAACTGGTTTGGAGTCTGACATGGCTCCAGCAATTCTAACCATGTGGGTTCTGTCCTGAGCCAGTTTGCAATCCATCTAGTGACATAGGGTTTATATTTAAGCTGGTGAGCTTATCTATAATGCCGAAAGTGGGGTTATTGTCGAGGCTTCATGCGAGGGTCCAGGTAGGCTGTGTGGACCACCTTCCCCTCAAGTCAATGGCTATCATTTGGTGACTGTTTTCAGAAATCAACCAGGTTTAAGAGGCAGGATCTGCCCTTAACAAAGCCGAACTGGGTAGGATCCAGCGTTTGTAGGTCCCCAATATCTTTATTTATGAGGTCCCATAATGATCCTTTCCATACATTTGCAGACCAAGCTAGTCAGGCTTATGGGGCGATAGTTTCCAGGATCCGTTGAGGCACCACCTTTGGTAGGAGAGGGACCACTGTTGCTGTATGCCCACTCTTTGGGCACATATCCTATAGTAAGGCTGAGATTGAGACAGTAGTTTATGTTTGGGTTTGGCTCTTTCTTGAGTTCATGTGAGGACGCAGGCCCCGGGACACCATCTGGTCCCATTGATGCTGTGTTTTTTGCTTTGGAGGGCGGCTCTTACCTGAGCATCTGAGATGTCAGGGGGGCAGCACTCTGCTGGGACTAGATATTGCCCTTTGTGGGTGGGGAGGGAGAAGTTTCAGCTGAACCTGTCAGCTAGGATGTTGGCAATGTCTGTGGGTTCGGTGTATTTTTTGTCATTTTGGACATATTCTGAGCATGTCTGGGAATTCCACCCAGGTTCTAATATAACTAAAGAAAGCCTTGTGATTATCCTTAGTGTCCTGTGCAATTTTTCTCTCGAGCTGGCCTTGGACAATTTTATGTGTGCCCGTAGTTTTTACTAATACTGATCAGTGATGCCTTTCCCTTTTGGGATTTTGCTCTATCATTTAGTAGCTTCCTCCTTGTATTGTATGGTTTGTTTCCTTAACAGGGTCCACCAGACAGGACGTCTGCCTTTGGAGGATTGGGTCTTGGTTTTTTTGGGATCGCATGATCCATGCATTCCTGAAGGTGTTCATAGAATGCGTTTATAAAGGATTCTTGGTCACAGGCTGTGATTTTCCACAGGCCCGGGCTTTGAAGGATTCCACCTCAGTTTTGAGGTGTGTAAAATTTGCTTTAGAGAAGTTTTTCACTGTGGTTTCTGGGCAGGGGTGGGGTCGGGATGTGAATATCCAGTGAGATTGGTTATGGTCTGATCTTACCAGTGAGGGATACACTTCTGGTCTGGAGCATAGAGTCCCCATGTTGGTGATGATCCAGGTCCAGTATGTTTTCCCCTCTTGTGGGAGTGGTAACAAGTTGTTCCATAGCATTTGAGTTTATAAATTCTAGGAACCTTTGGGCTAGGAGTGTTGGAGCTAGAGTAATGTCTCCCAGTCTATGTTTGGGTAGTTGAAGTGCCAATATAATGGTGTTTGGAGAGACCTTCATATTTTCAGTGTTCTCAGGAAGGCAGTGGGGTTCCTGGTTTTGGGAGGGAGTGGTCTGTAGCAGGCTATAAGCTGGAAGGCAGTTTTACCCACTGTTAGTTGCACATGGATAGTCTCTGATGCTTAGGTGTGCTTTGCCACCATGCCTGGAGGTGTGGGTATCTTTGATGAATATCAGTACTCCCCTCCTTTTGTGGTTCCGGTCCAAGTTTTGGGGCCAAAAGCATGGTATGAGGGTATAACCTGGTAGTGCTGGGGTGCTCTGGAGCCCTGAACCAGGTTTCTGTTGCTACACAGATATCGATGTTCTCCATGCTTCAGGAGAGTTTCAGTCGATGCATCTTGAGGTTTAGACTTCTGGTGCGTTGAGTAGCATTACTCTTAGTTTCTTATCCCTTGTGAGTACCTATGGAGGTGGGTTTGTCTTTGGAGCCTTGCCTAAAAAGGCACTATGGGGGTAGCAAGAGCCTTTGCCAATATCCGAAAGCCCAGGAGTGACAGGTGCCAAGCAGTCCCTAGCGAAGCATAATCGTGGCTTGTCGGAAGCATATCATCCCAAGCTGACAGGCATTGGATCCCCTAGAATGACACCAGTACTTAAGCCAATTGGTGAAATTGATCATCTTGTCTTCATATTGTGGCATCATTCTTGGTGAGGGTAAGATGCTACTCAAGGTCAGAGGTCATGACCCTGGGCTACATTCTCAGGCTCCTTTATGTCTCTTTTCATGTAGTCCGGGAGGTGCGTCTCAGGTCATTCACACCAGCATGGACAATGACTGAGTCATATTTGTACTCCTGCCTTGGGCTGACCTGGGTGCTTGTGTTATGTGGCGGATCTAGCACCGACAGGCTACTCACGGTGACCCTCTCCTTGTTCCAGCCTGAGTGGCGGACGTCAGTGTGCCTAGCGATAGAGTCACCTATTACAAGTGTATCAGGTGTGTTGTTTAGTCTTAAGAGCTGTGACCGTTTGGCTTTTCTTTTACTGGCTTTGTGAGATATGTGTGTTGCTTACGTGTTTGTGTTTTTGAGGAGTAGCGGCTGCTTGGGAGGTTGTCTTAACTTTGGGAGGTCTCTGCTGCTTCCCGGCAGATCTTTTATTTAGAGCCCCGATATGTTTTTGTGATTATGTGTTTGGTTTGCTGCATCGTATGAGTCTATGTGAGACTGGAATTGTAGTAGAGTATGGTTTTCCTTCTCCTCCCTGACTTCAGTTATGCTAGTACTGAGTTGGAGAGAGAGCTTAGCCTCCAGGTTTGGCTATATGGTTGCATCTCTCACATGTGTTGGGGTAAATTGTTGGCAGGAGGAGAGGGTTGTCTAATACATGAGGCAATTTGGTAACATTGCCTCAAGATTCCCAGATTCACCAGCTGGACCGAGAGAGGGAGATTGACAATGACCTTTTGGACATGCTAGAATATGTTGGGAATTCCTTTAATAATTGAAAACCAGGGCCCAGTGGGGGAGTGAGGGTGTAGTGCTTTTTAATTTTTAGTGATTGACTTATATAATTGCTTTAGTGAGCAAGTGCCAGGTAACAGTATGTGGAATGATAATGTTACAGGTAACTTAAATGCAAAAGCGACAAACAGTAACTTTCTTTCAAGTGAAACAAGAAATACAGTACAGTAAACAATGCAGATATCACTAGTGCAGAGCCACAGAAGCGCTTGAGAAGCGTATTAGGTGGGAATTCATGCGTTCCAGGAAATAACAAGCAAACAAACAACAAGCATATAGAACAAAGCTATATTCAGCAGGCCTGGATCCCAGTCTATGCTACGAGCAAACAAGGTGTACCAATTTCAGTGAATACAGTTCAAATATTCAGGCACTATAAACCTTTAACCAGAAATTCCCCAGCTCAGAAGGGCAGAGTCCAGCCTCTTCTCCCACAAGAGTGCAGACCAAACCTTCTTAATGGCAAAATAACTGGCCTGAAGCCCAAGTGCCTAAACCAGAACTAATACAACTTTAAGAATAACAGACACTAGGCTCTCAATCAGCAGTTCCCAACTTAGAAGGATGAAAGCTACCTGTGTCCCTGCCACCACAGTGCATGCCACAAACCTTTCCTAATGCGTAAAGCAACTGGTCTGAAGCCCAAAGTAGCAGTAATCCAAAAGACTTAGAATGACAGCTAAACTTTTAATCAAGTTACTACCAAGCAGTAATAAATACAATTGAATACTTTAGAGAATGCCTGGATTAGTGCTCAAGTTACACACAAACAAAGCTAGATCCAGCAGGCTACGAATCCAGTCTATGCCACAGCAAACAAGGCACACCAACTTCCAGTAAGAAGCAGTTCAGAATTATGCATGCACTATAAGCGCTTCAATCAGAAATTGACTCAGAAGGGCAGAGTCCAGCCCCTCTCCTCCCACAAGAGTGCAGACCACTTATTTCACCCTCTTAATGTAAAATAACTGGCCACAAAGCCTAAGTGCTTAAACCAGAATTAATACACTTTTAGAATAACAGACACTGAGCCCTCAATCAGCAGTTCCCAACCCTCTCAGTGCAAAACAACTGGTCCGAAGCCCAAGTGTTTAAAACCAGAAGAGCCTAGAATGCCAGTTACACTCAAGCAGTAATAAATACACAATTGAGTACTTTTAAGATGATGCAAAGTAAAAAAGTAGGTAGAAACACAAGTACAGTAAAAGCAGATTAAATTTTTTTTTTTTTCTGAACAGAGTGCGAGATCAAAAGAAACAGATTTGAGTGCTGAAACTAGAAAACTGGCTAGATTATAGGAAAAAAACTAAGCTAAGAAGAGCTTCCTCAACTTTGCAGAAGGGCTTGGCTCAAGCAAAAGCCTACAAATAGTCTATACCACTTAACAGGAAGGCAGGAAACAAGCTTAAATTTTTTTCTGTTTCCCAGATGCTCCTCTTTGTACACAGTAGGAGTGCCTGAAATCAGAATATGAGTCTCACTGCACTCAGTTGGGTGGAGACAAATGAGATAGGGCCCAGAAGGAGTATCCAAACACAAATTTACAAGAGGGGCGGGCAGCACCTGGGAACTACTAAGATTAACACTGCAAAACAAAACAGGGAGGGTGGAGAGAGTGGGACAAAACTGAAGAGCAGAGTGAAAAAGTTCAGTTCAGCAAAATATTCTTTCCACACAGTTAAAATCAGTTTAAATACTGTATTTTTTTGAAAAAAAAGCAGATGAAGGTTATCAATTCTCTTATACGTCCAGTTGAATATAGCAAGTTGTTAGCCGGCCAAAAGCTGAGGGTTTTTAAGCAGAAAATATTTCACCTGTGCCACTTAAATAGGCAACTGGAACCCAGGAAATCAAAGAATGATGACTTTCCCACACCTGTAATTACTAGCAAATAACAAAATTCATTGCCAGTTCGAGCTAATATTTCTTCCACACTGAAGAGCAGAATTGAAAAGTTCCAGTTCAGCTAAATATTCTTTTTCCACACAGTTAAAATCAATTTAAATAGCCTATTTTTTGAAAAAAAGCAGATAAAAGTACTTAAATTCTCTTATACGTCCAGTTGAATATAGCAAGTTGTTAGTCGCCAAAGCTGAGGTTTTTAAGCAGAAAATATTTCACACTGTACCACTTAAATAGGCAAGGACAGGAAATCAAAGAATGTGACTACCACCACACCTGTAATTACTAGCAAATAACAAAATTCAGCAAACACTGACCAACTACCAGTTCAGCTAATATTTCTTCCACACTGGAGAGCAGAGAGGAAGGTGCCAGTTCAGCTAAATATTCTTTCCACCGCAGTTAAAAATCAATTTAAATACTGTATTTTTTGAAAAAAGCAGATAGTTGCACTTAAATTCTCTTATCGTCCAGTTGAATATAACAAGTTGTTGTGAGCCGGCCCAAAGCTGAGGGTTTCCCAAAGCAGAAAATATTTCACTGTACCACTTAAATAGGCAAGGACACGGAAATCAAAGAATGTGACTACCCCCACACCTCTAATTACTAGCAAATAGCAAAATTCAGCAAACACTCACTAACTACCAGTTCAGCTAATATTTCTTCCCCACTGAAGAGCAGAGTGAAAAATTCCCGTTCAGCTAAATATTCTTTTCCCACAGTTAAAAACAATTTTAATACTGTATTTTTTTTGAAAAAAAAAAACGAGATAAAAGGTAGTAGAATTCTCTTATACGTCCAGTTGAATATAGCAAGTTGTTAGCAATGGGTCAAAGCTGAGGTTTTTAAGCAGAAAATATTTCACACTGGTACCACTTAAATAGGCAAGGACAGGAAATCAAAGAATGCATGACTCCCTACACCTTGTAATTACGCAACAATAACAAAAATTCAGCAAACACCGACTAACTACCAGTTCAGCTAATATTTCTTCCACACTGAAGAGCAGGAGTGAAAAGTTCCAGTTCAGCTTAAATATTCTTTCCAATAACAGTTAAATCAATTTAAATACTGTATTTTTTGAAAAAAGAAACCAGATAAAGGTACTTAAATTCTCTTATAATGTCCAGTTGAATATAAGTGTTGTTAGCCATTAGAAGCTGAGGTTTTTAAGCAGAAAATATTTCACACTGTACCACTTAAAGTAGGGCAGCAAGGACAGGAAATCAAAGAATGTGACTACCCCCACACCTGTAATTACTAGCCAAATAACAAAATTCAGCAAACACTGACTAGGCGCTACCAGTTCAGCTAATATTTCTTCCCACACTGAAGAGCAGAGTGAGTAAAGGTCCAGTTCAGCTAAATATTCTTTCCACACAGTTAAAATCAATTTAAATACTGTATTTTTTTGAAAAAAAAGCAGATAAAGGTACTTAAATTCTCTTATATCGTCCAGTTGAATATAGCAGAGTTGTTAGCCGCCAAAGCTGGGAGGTTTTTACACGAAAATATTTCACACTGTACCCACACTGTACCACTTAAATAGGCCAAGGACAGGAAATCAAAGAATGTGACTACCCCCACACCTGTAATTACTTGCAAATAATGTAAAATTAGCAAACACTGACTAACTACCAGTTCAGCTAATATTTTCCACACCGAAGCAGAGTGAAAGTTCCAGTTCAGCTAAATATTCTTTCCACACAGTTAAAATCACTTGTACTGTATTTTTGAAAAAAAGCAGATAAAGTTGGGTACTTAAATTCCTCTTTATGCCCAGTTGAATATAAGTGTTGTTAATGCCAAAGCTGAGGTTTTACAGAAAATATTTCCCATCACCACTTAAATAGGGCAAGGACAGGAAATCAAAGAATGTGACTACCTCACCTGTAATTACTAGCAACAACAAAATTCAGTAAACATTGATTAACTACCAGTTCAGCTAATATTTCTTCCACACTGAAGAGCAGAGAGGAAAGTTCAGTTCAGCTAAATATTCTTCCACACAGTTAAAATCAATTTAACTACCGTATTTTTTTGAAGAAAAAAAGCAGATAAAGGTACTTAAATCTCTTATACGCCCAGCCGAATATAGCAAGTTGTTATTAGCCGCCAAAGCGAGGTTTTACAGAAAAATATTTCACACTGTACCACTTAAATAGGCAAGGACAGGAAATCAAGGAATGTCACTACCCCACACCTGTAATACTAGCAACACAATAAAATTCAGCCAGTTCAGCTATTATTTTCTTCCACCAATATAGAGGAAAATTCCAGTTCAGCTAAATATTCCTTCCACACAGTTAGAATCAGTTTAAATACTGTATTTTTTGAAAAAAAAAACGGAATAAAGGTACGCAAATTCTCTTATGACGCTCCAGTTGAATATAGCAAGTTGTTGCTTGAGTCAGGCCAAAGCTACAGGGATTTTTAAGCAGAAAATATTTCACACTGTACACACTTAAATAGGCAAGTGACAGGAAATCAAAGAATGTGACTACCCCCACACCTGTAATTACATTAGCAAATAACAAAATTCAGCAAACACTTGCTTATTACCAGTTCAGCTAATATTTCTTCCACACTGTAAGAGTGAGTGAAAGTTCCAGTTATTCAGCTAAATATTCTTTCCACACAGTTAAAATCAATTTAAATACTGCTTTTTTTTTATTTTTGAAAAAGCAGATAAAGGTATTTTAAATTCTCTTTATCGTCCAGTTGAATACAGTGAGTTGTCTATTGTTAGCGGCGGCCAAAGCTGGAGGTTTTGTAAGCGGCAGAAAAATATTCATACTGTACCACTTAAATAGGCAAGGACAGGAAATCAAAGAATGTGACTACTCCCCTCACACCTGTAATTACTTAGCAACAATGGAAAATTCAGCCAGTTCAGCTAATATTTCTTCCACACACTGAAGAGCAGAGGAAAGTTCCAGTTCAGCTTAAATATTCTTTTCCACATAAATCAATTAGCACTGTATTTTAAAAAGCAGTATAAAGGTACTTAAATTCTCTTATACGCCCAGTTGAATATAGCAAGTTGTTACCGCCAAAGCTGAGGTTTTTAAGCAGAAAATATTTCACTGTACCACTTAAATAGGGCAAGGACAGGAAATCAAAGAATGTCACTACCCCCTACACCTGTAATTACTAGCAACAATACCAGCCAGTTCAGCTAATATTATTTTCCACACTGAAGAGCAGAAAAGTTCCAGTTCAGCTAAATATTCTTTCC
>NW_025053531.1:0-10340 GCF_019279795.1 Protopterus annectens | reverse complement strand
GTTTTCTGTATTCAGTGACCATTTATGAGGGTCCTCCATGTCCCTGCTTAGACAGTCTGCCAATACATTATGCTGAGAGGGTATATATGCCAATGTAAATGTAAGCTTCAGGTGAGAGGCTAGGTGCCAGACTTCCTGTGCCAGCCTTCCCAAGGGGTAGGATCTTGAGCCTCTCTGCCAATGTACTACATCACTGTGGTGTTGATATCTAGAGTGTGAGAGTGCTGGGATCACACTGATTTTAGATATCACTGTATTTTTCTAATGTGTAGTCTGGTGAGGGGCACCATAGGAATTGTGGCAGCCATGAGTCCCAAGGCCCTTAGGACTTGTCTGGCCATACAATGCTCCTCTCTGGAAAGCATTAAGAACTCAGTGGTCAGGGAATTGAACTTCTCTCTGAGGAATAGAGGTATGTGTGGCCAATGTGTCCAAGCTGCATCCCAGAAATATCAGCTGGTAAACTCCAGGAGTGTCAAAAGTCACACAGTGTAATGAAAATGCTTATGGAAAGTGTCCCTGGATAAAGACTGAAGTAGAAAGTCATCCAGATAAGGGAAGATCTATATGCTCTGGGTGTGAAGAAAAGCCACCGCTGGGGCCAGAAACTGTTGGAGTTGTAAAAAGACCAAAGGGCAAATCGGTAAACTAAAAATGTATTTTATTTTATTTTACATTTGTTGACCGGGCTAGTCTAGCTGGATACATGTCCATTTTCAGTAGAGGCCCAGGGAGAAAAGCTCCATGTGCAATACAACAAGCAATATACAATAAAACAATATACAATAAGAACCAAAATTAAGTACAGATTTGAAAAAATATACATAAAAACATTTGCAAAATACAGTCAAGAAAGAAATACCAATAAGTTGTATACTAAAGACAATATAGATTAGAGCTGATTTGAATAGACTAGGGGAAAACAGTTTATGTTTTTTCTTATTATTTTTTTTTTTTTTTTTAGAAATGTCAACTGCTATACTACCAATAAGCATGGCCAGAGCAGTAATCAATGATGAGATATAGGTGTATATATGAAGAATTCAGTCAAAGATACATAATACAAGCAGATCTCAGTAGGGAAGGGCTAGTTGAGGCAGGTGGTAATTAGTGGAGAAGAAACAGCAGTTAGTCAGGATAGGAACAGGAACATAGCCAGTGTGTCATGTGAGATAAAGCTTTCTCAGCTTCTTTTGAATGAATGAGAGGAGAGTTGTGAGTTCAGTGGGTAATAGATTCCATAGCTTACTTCAATGGTATTACAGAAGAGGGAGTCACCTGCTAAATTGTTGGATCTACAGGGTGTTAAACAGAAGTTTATTATAAGATGCGTAAGTTTTTAGGATTGTGGTAGAGGGTAAGTAGGCTTGAAAGTATAGGAGTATTGCAGGCTTGATATACAGTGTTTGTGGGCAATAGTAAGCTGTGAAAAGTGCAGATGTAGGGGTGTGGTAGAAAAACTCTAACCAATCAAGTTGTTTAAGATTTAGACAGTGATGGGTACGGAAAGGAGTGGCAAAGCAAATCTGGCAAGTATTATTATAGGATACAGACAATAATTTGTTAATGTTAGTTTTGTGAAAGGTTTGTATAAAATGGGTGTGAGTGCATAGAGTAGTGTAGAGATGTGAGATGAGTTCTGGCTATAGCAGTCCTGGCTGCTGGAGTAAGAAAGGGTTTGATTCTATAGAGGGATCCAAGTTTCTTGTTGACTGTTTTTATAGTACTGTTAATATGTGTGGCAGAGTTGAGGTTGGGTCTATAGATATTCCTAGGAGTTTGGTAGATAGGTCTGGAGAGATAATAGTACCCATTGTTAGATGTGAGTGTAAAATGTGTAGGGTGGATCTCTACGGGTGTGGGGAGAAGAGTAGCAGTTTAGTTTCTCTTTGGATTTAGTAGTAGGTGGAGGCAGCGGTTTGTAAACCATAGTTCAACAGTATTGTAATGCTTTCTGGGTGATGGTGGTCTGCAGTTCAATTTGAGAAGTAGCTGAGCAGATAATAAAGTGGAGTCATCTGGCAAGTACTGAATGCAGGTTGAATGTGGAATTGCTGACTGGAAGATCTATTAATATAGATGGAAAAATAGAGCGGGTCCTAATATGGAGCCCTGAGAGACACCAAGGAGATGGGGAGGAGATTAGAAAGATTATTGTAGCCAGAGAACCGCTTTGTTTTCTGTTATCAAGGTAAGATTTGAAACCATTTGATGGCTAATGGGTCTAGTGATAGAGATTTCATAATATGCAAGAGCAGCTGGTGATGAACCAAGGCCGAAAGCTTCGGATAAATCAATGAACACTGCAGAGGAAAGAAAGCCATGGTTACGATTATTGTTGGTTACAATCTGTAAATGATAGCAGGGCTTGTGTGGTGGTACCTGTGCTGAGGTCTGAAACCATGTTGGGTAAAGTTTGCCAGTAGCTTGATTTTGGAGAAGGTGGTTTAGAAGTTGCTTCCTGTATACATTTTTCCATAATTTTTGCCAGAGGAGATAGTAAGGCTATAGTGTGACCTAATGTTCCTAGTGAATTCATTAGAGTTCCCACCTTTGTGTAAAGGAATAATATAAGAAATTTTCCTAGATGTGACTTGTGATATTTCCTTCACTAATGGTTCTATTGATAAGGATAGATATAGGGTAGGCAATGGATTCTTTGGCTCCACTTGGAGGTATTCTCCTGGGAGTTGGTCAGCAGAAGGGCAGAAGGTTTAAGTTTTAGTAGAAGAGAGCATATACTAGAAGTAGACACTGGTTGCATTTAAAGGATGGAGGAGGATTTAGATATGAATTAAGCAGATTTGTGGTGTCAGGTGAAAGATGGCTAGCAAGAGATTGGATGGCATTGGTAAAGAAGGAATTAAAGGAGTTGGCAGTGTGAATGGGATTATCTGGGTTGGAGCCTAGAGGGTTAGGGGTGGTTGATTGTCCTGGGTGAAGAAGTTTGTTGATGCTGTTCCAAAACATTTGAGGTTTATTTTGATGGGTTTGCTGTATTTGGAGGTAAAAGTTATTTTTATCTAGCACTATGGCTTTTTTAGTAATATTTCTTAGTTGTTTAAAAATTAGGTGATCTAATGGATTTTTAGTAGAACGCCATTTGACCCAGGCTTTGTTTCTCAGATGGATTTTATGCCATGTAGTATTTGAGAGCCAGGGTGCTGGCTTAGCTTTGCATCTAAAAATAGAGCCGTGAATGGCATGGTGGTTCAGGATGGTTAAGAATGTGGTATTAGAATAGGCTACAGCTTCACTGGCGGAAGATATTTTAGTGGTGTCCAATTACATTGCTTAAGTTCTGTCAGGAATAGATCATGGTTAAACTGTTTTTGCAGCAAAACAGTTGCCCTGGCAGCGCCTGGGAAGAGTGAGGTTGGTTTTTAGATCTAATAAAGTAGGTTAGGAACCCTGTCACTTAGATCATTCTGGGAGTGGTCCCTACTTTGTAGGTTTGTGGGAGGATTATTAGTGAGTGCATCCAGTCCAAGGTAGTTTCTTTGTTGCTGGGTTTGTGGGAGTTCTGGGTAGAGGAGTTAATGGTTTGTGTAAAGCCATACAAGTTAATATGGGTGGAAGTGGTGTATACTATTACAGGACTGCCAATCAATATTGACTGTGCCTCCTAAAATTATTATATAGTTTCTGTGGGAGGTTGATAGTAATAAAAATTCAGGATATTGTCATGGGTATTTATATTGTTTCCTGGGTGGAAGCTGCATAAACAGTATTTATGACATTAATAGCTTCTACTAGGGTTGACCTGAAGTTTAGTGATGAGTATTTCCGGCTTTATTGTCTAAAGGTGGGTTAAGGTCAATGGTGATGATTTGTAGTTTGGTTTTTGTAGAGGATTGGCACTCCCTCCCTCCCTTTTAGTAGTACAGTCTTTTCTGATGATATTATAACCTGGAGGGGTTATCAAGGTCTTGACTGAATGTTTCAAGCCAAGTTTCAGATAGGCATAGGATAATCGAATTTAGTGACATCTAGGGAGGTGGCATGTAGGTGTGGGATTTTATTATTAATGCTCCGTGATATTAAGATGTGCTATAAGGAGAGAGTTAGCTGGCTTTGGGAAGGGGTTGGTGGAGCTATTGGTAATAAGAGTACATTTATCAGTGGTAGAGGTATGGTTAGGACCAGGGTTTGGGTGTATGTCTCCATCTAGTAGGGAGTGAAGGTATGTGATGTGTTTATGGTAAAGTAACTTGTAAGAATAGTTAGGTAGTTTTTATTATTGGAATTGGTATATTTAATGGGTGCTAGTCTATGATATTTGGGAAGTATGTAGTTGGGTGAAGATGTAATGTTTAGGGAGTTTGGAGTAGTGGCTAGTGGTAATGTAGAAGTATGTTTAGAGGGAAAGGGGGTGGAGGAGAGAAGTGGGTGTTCATAAGAGGTTAAGAGACAGGTAGTAAAAAGAGAAGGAAGGAAAAGATTAAGAGAAGTAGTTGAATTAGGAGTAGGGTAGGAGATGTTGGCATTGTGGAGTTAATAGATGAGTTGATGTAGTGGTGTCTATGGAGGTGGGAGTGAACAACAGAGTAAGTTGGAGGTGGGCGTGGCTAATATGGTGTTGTGAGAGGTGTGGTGTGATAATGATGTGAGCAGTGGTATTGGTGCAGTGATTAGAGGGGGTGTGGTGTAGAAGGAATAAGTGTAGGAGCAGTGGGGCAGGTGGAAATTGGGGGCAGGGTAGGGGAGCGGAGTGAGCCCACAGGGCGAACGGAGCGGGATAAGACAAGGAGTCCAGTGTCAAGAAAGACAATCAGTGAAATAGAGAGGCAACAGGTGAGTATAAAGGCAGAAAGTGCAGCAGGGAGGAAGAGGCTTGTCAGTGGGAGATTTTGGATGCTTAGAGGGGTGAGTAGAGATAACAGACACTTTAGGGCACAGTAGGATAGGAAGAGAGTTAAGCTTAGGTGTTAGAATTTAGTAGGGGGCAGCCTAGTACAAGAGAAGCTTAGTAAAGAACAGAAGGTATAGCTAGTAAGATGTGGAAAGAAAAGTGTAAAGATGTATAGTAGACAGCTTAAGGCAATGAGGCTTTCACTCCAGTGTGGGTAGTCACCATAATTTCAGAATATGTCACACCTGAGGTAATGCCAGGCTGAGGGAGATGAGGAGATGTAGGAGAGGATGCAGTATAGATATGAGCAATTCAGGAGAAAGTATTGTGAAGTAGAGTGTGAGAGAGGCTGGAAGTGGGATGCATAATGACTGCTATGGAGGGGGGATTGGTTGCTGCCTTACCTGACTCAGGAAACTTGCCTACCTTGGCAGTGTAGTAATGTTTTATTGTGGATACAGTCTTTCAACTGAGAATAGCAGACATACTTTCTCTCTCAGTGATGACCCATTAAAGAACCTGAGAATTTTTCAGCAGAAAGACAGATGAAATATGCAGGTAAGTATCCTTTAGATCTAAGGATACCAGAAAAACTTGAGGAATTAGGAAGGGTTAAACAGTTTGTAAAAAGATCATGTTGAAAGATGGAACTCTCAGAAAGGTGTTTAGCCAGGAGAGATGCAGTTAGATCTCCACTGACCCACTTTCCTTGGGACAAGAAAGATCGTTGAGTAAAACCTCTCTCCAAAAAGGTTGAGGGAACCTCTAATATGGTTCCTTGTGCCAGTATGTCTTGCACAATAGGGTGTAGAAGGTGTATCTGGTTGGGAGGAGGTGGGGTACTACCCCGTAGATGGGCTGCTTACACAAGATATAAGATACCCCTTTTTGATAATGTTTAAGACCCATTTGTTCAAGGCTAGAATGGAAAAGAAGACAGAGTCTTTCTGAGTGGAGTGGAGAGGTTGGGTTTCGATAGGGGGATGGGTGGAATATAGTCACAGGGCCCACTGCCAAACTGAGGCCTCCCAGAAAGAGGACCCTTTGTTTTTTTTTTTTCCTGGCAATATTTCTTAGGAATTTTCCTTTGCCTATGAGGTGTTCTAGAATCTCTCTCTCTTGGTAAAGGAGGTAGATTTTGCTGGCTAATTTTTATGGTACCTGGGAACTGTAGAAAGCAAAGTTTGATGGCAATCTTTAACTGTCTTGTCCTGTTCCTGCGAAGGATTGAAAAGGCTGGCAACTTGTGAGCCAAAAAGGAGGATGTTATCTATGGGGAATCTAGAATTTGTAACTTGAAATCTTCTGGAATAGGCTGACCTCTTAGCCAGGCATACCACCTGATCACTGAGCAAGTAGCAGCCACTTTGTAAGAGGCACCCCCACAGCATCACAGATGTATTTTATACTGTGCCTGGCTATTTGTCATAATCTTTTAGTTAGAGGTTGTTACTAGCACTGTATGGGCTTTTGACCCTGAAACCTTCCCTACTCCCACACTGCACATCACTTTGTTAACAGTCTCAGATATTTATCTGTCAGAAGTGGGATTTGAACCAATATCTCCATCTGGAGACCAGAATGCCCATGAGCCATGGAAGGAGCTTAACCCTTGCATCTGGTGCATTAGACCACTCGGCCATCCTGACATTCATATGATACCTGTCATTCATCTGTGAAGCCTGGGCCACTAGAGACTACATATGCTGCTTTGATTCTGGCATCTGGGGCTCTCTGATGGTGTTGCTTAAAGACTAATACAGAGTAAGTATTTCATAATTTGAATGTGGTAGTTCATAGCTCTGAAGGCTAAAGTATACACTTTCTTACCCCAACAGTCCATTGCTCAACTTCCCTTGTCATTGGTAAGACATTAGTGCCACAAAACAGCTTGGAAGGGTTGTCCAAGGCCAGGGATACTGCAACTGGGTCTGCCACAGGGTTTTTTTTAAAGGTACCTAGGTTCTACAAAATTCCTGATGAACTAATCTGGTAGGAGGTTGAGAATCGGGTGCAGAAGAGTTAGCTTAAAATGTGTCTAGGTATGCATCTAACACTGGGAGAACTGGAGGAGGTGCAGGGGTGCCCATTTGTATTAAGTTGCAGTATCTCTTTTGCACTTCAGACACCTGTTTAGATTGCCTTTCAAAATGCTCCATCATGCCTTGCTAGATTTCTACAAAGGAAGCCTCTTCCAAGGAGGAATTGGGAGACAATGAATCTCCCTCATTTGAGGAAACCTGTTCTGGAGAGTATAACTGGGAAGAGTAGTCCGAAGAATGGTCAGAATCCCAGTCTGCTTCCTCCTCAGAGGAAGGAGAATCTAAAACCTGTTTCTGTAGTGTGACCTGAAATTGCTGGGTCACAAGGCAATGAGGCTTCAGGAACATGATGGTCTTGAATGACCCCTGAGAAAAATCAATCCATTCTTTCTCCCTGGATGCAGAAGGAGACACTGAGTTCTTAAGTTTTTGTTTTTTTCTTCTAAGGGGGAGACATCTGTCTGTAGCAGCTTAGGGGGTTCTGAACCTTGGTGCATTTCTATCAGAGTACCGGGAATCCCTTCCCACACAAGAATCTGAGGGACTCCTCAAGGGCTCTCTGAGACGATGAGTCATGGTTAGTCAGTGGATTCAGTTGTTTGCACACCCTGAGGAGCTGTACTGCCCTCTGGTGGCTTTGTGGTAGATGGATCATGACAATTGGCATACTGTGGATGCAACCACCTCAATGGGTATGTCTGCTTCTAAGATGACAAACAGAGACTCCTCTAGATCTTTTAAGTCTTTTTCCTGGGGAAGAGGCCAACATCTGGGTCTTCAGACATGGTGGAGTGGGACAAGCATTTCAGGCTTTGGGTCTCAAGGAGGGTATTAAATGTTGAAAGCCTAGACCATAGGGTTTTAGGAACAATGACTGACAGATGGAGCAAGTTTTATAGTCATGTTCAGGGCCTAGACAGAAGAGGCAATTAGTGTGCAAGTCTCTGTATGGAATTTGCCTATCACACTTGCACTTGCCTCTCCTAGCTGTCATCTAATAACAGTAAGCAAAACAGTTAAAACTTTGGAAAGAAAGGATCCCCAATGGGCCACATATCTGATCCAACAAGTGATGCTATGATACTGAGCTACCAAACGATCACAGTCCATTGGGTGCAGTGACTTACATTCAGGCTGGCAGCAAGACACTTTGAGGATCTCACACATACATCAGATTTTATACACTTATGCTGATGAGGTGAGGTCATTATGTGGATGTACATCCTAGGAAGGTAAAGCATTGGTACCCCGGCTGGGTGTTAGCGAGCTACAACCATCTGTTAAGAATACTACAACAGTGACTCAGTTAGGATATCAGAAGAATTTTGGTTCTACTTCCATACCAGATGACTGGATTTATTTTCCATTACTGACACTGCAGCAAAACATTGGGGGTTGCTGCCCTCCTAAGTGTGCCATCCTTCAAATGAGACATTAAACTGAGGTCCCAACTTCCTGAGTTGTTTATAGGACAGGTAGATGTAAGAGCTCCTGTGGTGTTAGGGGAATTTCCCTAGTTCCTGGCCAAATCTCACCTAATCAGTATGAATACCACCTTGAGTTTCCCCTGGAATGGAGCCACTGGTCTAGTGGGACCAACCTGGTTCATAGGTTCATACGGGTTTACTAGGCTAATGACCACAATGGTCTTTTTAAGCCTAGCCATGCATCCCAAATCTCTGACAAGTTCTTTTACCCTTGATATGTGTAAGTAGGGGCTTGGGAGGTGAAACGTTTACAAGCAAGGACCAGGGAGATGAACCATTTACAGGCTGCCTGCATCCATTAGAGACATAGGTGCCAAACCAGGGATGAATTTCCTGTTCCCCAACCCATCCAATTCTCCAAGTTGCACTTGAATTGGGTTAAAGAGGAGCTCTGCTTCACATGGATGGGGAGCCTGTACCAGAGAAGGGGTAGTCTCTGGGATATGTACTTGTCTCTCCAGCAGGTCTTATTAATATCACAGGCAAGGTTTTAAGCCTTTAGAATGGGTAACTATAGTGCTGTTAGTTTTGCAGATATGCAGGAGGTTCATCAGAGTGGGGTTTAGCAATGCCTTGTATGTCCAGCATAGATCTCCCCTCAACAGCCTGGAGGAGACAGAATACAGGGATAGGGCTTTGAGGGCATATTATTTGCTCCCTGTATTGTTTTAGTGAGAAACCTCTGTAGATGTTCCAATTGTTGGATATGCCTGGTTAGGTACATAACAAAGGGGCATTGTACTCAATGATATATCTGATGAATGCTGAATACAGTGGAACAATGACTTCCTTGGGCCTAGATGCCATACCATTGTCTACAAGTTGCACAACACAGAATGATTTCCTCACTACTGTAGATGTGATGGTCAAAGGCTAAATTACTATCTATGTTTATCCCCAAGTCCCTGACTACTGAGTCAACTCTTATGGCTGTGTTGTCAATATGACAGTTACCAGAGTTGGATGACTTCTCGAAGGATACAAAGGGTAAAAGTATTTACTACATTGCAGATGTATTTATGTGTGTGTGTGTGTGTGTGTGTGACTGTAGGGGTCAGGGTGTGTGTGTCTGAAAGATATGTTTACACATCAGGTCAACATGAGTAAAATGACCATCAAAATAAATGACACAAATAAGAGAGCAAATTCAGTGACTAACATCAATACCAATACAACCACCAAGCACCTATTGTCACAAACAAGCAAAACATGTTTCAATACACCAACAAGTAAACATCCAAATCAAAATTTAAAACAACTGTACAATGCTTTCAAAACTTCCAATGAAGAATACAAGTCCTTCCCAGATAACTAACATACAACATAACCGTATATTCCTTTAATCAGTATCCTCCCTTTGGGAGATCATTGGCACGTCAGACCTCATCTGAGCTCGAATTTCACAAACACAACTTTGTTATGTAACTAAAACAAACATCATAACTCTTGAAACCAAAAGATGTCAAGACTCAGCGTAAATCTGCTTTAAGCAGCTCATAGATGACGATTACAAACCATGAACTAGAGAGGCTACAGTATGCCCTTTGAAAACAAAAGTTCCCAACATTAGCTCTGTATGGGGTGCCATCCAGAAAGGTTTAGAAGAAAATGCACATCATTCTCATGTAATTTGAGTTCCATCTCCTTAATTTAAGATGGAAGTCCCCTTTCACATTATTTCAACTGGTAGAGAAATGCATCCCTTCTTGCTCAATGCAATAATTTTGCTCCATACCAATTTCCTCTATGTAAGTGTATTGCTATATGTAGCTTGGAAACCAATTGTAAAAGCCTACTGCTTGTTAAGAGGCCAGTAAGGAGAGATGCCTTATAGTCAATAAACAGCAGCTTCCTATCAATGTTGGCTAACCAAAAGATGTGCAATGAGCAAATCATACTCTCTGCTGCTCACTGCCAGACAGAAAAGTTAAGGGATTGCAAGTATCACAAGAAAAACTT
>NW_025053530.1:0-9994 GCF_019279795.1 Protopterus annectens | reverse complement strand
AAGGGCTTTTTTAAAGCAGGAAAACTGCGGAACCAGGAAAACATCAGTTTGGGGAAAGAATGTGATATAAAAGAACTTGAGCAAGAGGGAGTGTATAAATATTTGGGAACTGATGAAGGATCAACAATAAAGGATGGACAAATGCAAATAAAGCTTAGTAAGGAATATTTTAAAAAAACTTAAATTAACCCTGAAAACATTGCAAAAACACTGGATTGGCACCAAGGAAAAGATAAAAACCAAAGTGAATTAGAGATAAAAAAGCTGCACCATTCTCATAAGCAGCCATTATCCCAGGCAACTTTTTTCATCTTGTGCTGTATTAACAACCTCTCATATTTATTTACAGTTAATAGTACATTTTCATAGTCAAGTGACAATTCAGAACCTACTACCGAATTCCACTTTTAATTGGTTATCTATATCTTCTATAGTGCTCCTCAAGTTGAAAATAGTGGTATTGTTGTTTCTCACTAAAAGTTTTATAAATTCCAAACCAGCATTATTGCAAAAAATAACAAGTTCATTATAAAACAGAGATTCAATAGATAATCTGCTGAGTAGCTTGAAAAAACGAAGTCCTTAGGCATAAAGCATATTAAATAAAATGAAGTGATGTTTAGCAAACTTTTATAGTCATTCAACTCCTTATAATCATGCTGTAAAGTTATTAAGTTGTTATGTTTGTAAAACACTGTTGTTTACACAAATCTATAATTATTTCCAAATCTTTACAATTAATTCCTTAAAGGCTTTGTACTCACTGCTCACATACAGTTGGGTTCCTGATCCTAATAGTTCAGCTGTGTCCTTGTTTGATTTATGCTTTACACAGTAATATGTCTCAGCATCCTCTAAGGTAATATTACTAAATGTGATGGTGAAATCAGCATCTCTGTTTAAGCCTTCATGTGCAGTCTTGTTTACTCGTGGATCAGGTTTGTCACTTTCGACTTGTGAGTAAAGGAGCTTCTGCATAGTCTTTCCCTTGTACCACTTAACAGGTCCTAAGGATTCAATGAACACAGTGCAGTTCATTGTGACAGTTCCCCCTTCTGTGCCAGAAACAGATGGGGTCTGGTATATATTCTCAACATAAGTTCCTGAAAGAAAGAAATATTTATCAGTTCTAGAATGCAGTCAAAACTTGCCTGTAATTTTCTTTCTAAATATGTTTGTTTTATATAGTTCTTGAACTATATCTAAAAAAGAAAGGAAATCTTAATAATATTCCTGTCAGAAATTACTTTGGAAATTTTCCTGTCAGTTTATCAGTCTGAAATGAGTTCCAGTAAGACAAATTCTCAAGACTCCAGCATCAAGAAAGAACTTCAGTCTCTGATAATTATAGTCCAGCAACTTACTGCTAAGATGGATAAAATGGATACTAAAATAGACACTTTCATAGAAAAAACTACAAAACAAATAGACTTGTTACATATGGACCTGCAACAACAGAAGATCCAGATGACAGGCATAGAAGAAGCTATGAATGACATGGAAAATAAAATACAAGAAGAGGAAATCAACATTGAGTTTCTGCTGAAACAAAATACACATTTACAAACAAAGCTGGATGACCTGGAAAATAGATCTAGGCACAATACCATTAGGATGGACTGCCAGAAAATATTGAAGGTAACAATATTACTTCTTTTTAACAACATGGCTCTAAAACTTTAGATTTACCAGAAGCATTCTCTTTTGGTATCGAAGAGCACATAGATCTATAGCTAATACTAACTCTAACAAAAACTATCCTAGATCAGTTATAGTTAGATTTCTATCATCTTTGATAAAGAGATGGTTCTTAAATCTGCTTGGGCTAAAGCTCCTGTTAAGTTTAATGAGACAACTGTGCGTTTTGACAATGACTATTCTTCCATGGTAATTGCTAAAAGAAAAGTTTTCTGCCACTAATAAGGGAGCTTAAAAAGCACAGTTTAAAACATACCTTCTGTTTCCTGCCAAGCTTAAAATCTTCCTTCCTGATGGTCCTAAGGTCTTCGATGATTTAGACTCTGCTTTACTGTTTGTCAAAGAAAAAGGATTTTGGATAAAATAGAAGAAATGGAATGGGCTAGTTCTTCATTAAAGAGATTGGCAACTGAAGCTTCCTGGAAGACTTCAGAGAAGAAGAAGAGACTAAAAACAAATGATTTGTTATATGTTTTTTTTCTCTCTCATCATTTTAGTTCATTATTAATCTTTTGAATATAGTTCCTGCATTTCCAGAAAGCCACAAATATTTTGGAAAAGATTTAATCAAAGTTATTCTCTATGTGCAAAGAAATGTTTTGTTTCATAACCAGTCAAAATGCCTGAGGATTTAATGGCAGGCTGTGACTCAATTTGTTTTCTTTCTGAAAAAGTAAGGTTAGTAATTTGATACATTTTTTATCTTTATCTTTTTCCTTCTTTTTATTATTTTCTTTGTTTAAACAATGACATTCTATTTAGATTATGTAGTGGGTAAAGGGTGGGGACGGGTAGGAAGAGAACAGTAATGAAAATATCATTAATAGAATAATAACAAATTTATTTCTTGTAAAAGTTTATAAGTTCTTCAAATGCTATTTCTAACTATACTTTCTTGATTATACTGCTTATGCTTGTTTGTAAATAATCTGTCATGCTTTAACTAATAATAATCAGAACTAAATAAGAGTAAATAATATGTTTTATTTTTAACTCTATTAATATAAACAGTAAGTAACATTCCATTGTATATACTTCTTACAGCTTTCTCTTACATTTTTTATTTCTGCCTCACTCCTTTTATTTTCTACTCTCTTTCTCTTTTCTTTATTAAAATATAGAAATGCTTTTGACTGTTTGGGCACAGTGAATATTAAGATTTGTATGAAAATTGAGTTGGGAGAAGAATGCTGAGTTTTATTGCTTGTTGGTAATTTTGAGTTTAATTTCACTTGCATAGAGGCTGTGATGATCTGTGGAATACATTGTGGAGGTTCTGTCATGTTTAGATGCATTTACACTGCTAAATGAATGTTTGTCACTAGTTTTAATAAGTTTCCTTAAAATGTTAAGAGAGACAATCTGGGATGTGGGCTGTCTTATGCACAATGTCCTTGAGTTACCTCAGAATCTTCAAATCACAGAATTCTCACAGAGAAACTGAAAGCAGTTAGTATAAACATTGACAAGGTTATCACACTGACACACCACAGATTCAGGAAAAATACTCTGTTCATAAAATATGTCAGTTATAATGAGTTTAAATGATGTAGTTTCTTGTAGTAAGTAAATGTCTTATTTTAGAAGGCATAAAAATGAAACATTTATTTAAATGTTTTTGAAAATCTACTTAACAACAGCATAATAATCTGTGTTAAAAATTTGTGTTCAAACATATACTTTACTAAAACTCATTTAATTCATCTGATTGACAAACATAAATAATCTTATAACTCTATTCTGGAAGAAATGTCATGTGATATATTTTAAAGCAGTAGGTTAGCATGATTGTAAAATCTGGTTACCAATATGTGTTTGCTGTGCATTGTTTTGTATAAAGCAGACAGATTTATTCTGGGGACAGCAAGTGGGATGGTGCTCTGCAGGGACACAACTCAGTGAGATCAGATATATATATATATATATATATGTGTGTGTGTGTGTGTGTGTGTGTGTGTGAGTGTGATGGCTTTTTCTGAGAGTCTGCATGGCTATCCAATATGATTTGTAATGATTTCTATGAATACAATGTTTTACTCTATTGACAAAATGAATGTTTGCCACAAGTTTTAATAAGTTTCCATAAAATGTTAAGGGAGACAATCTGGGATGTGGGCTGTCTCATGCACAGTGTCCATGAGTTTCCTCAGAAGCTTCACTCACAGAATTTTCACAGAGAAACTGAAAGCAGTTAGTATAAACATTGACAAGGTTATCACACTGACACACCACAGATTCAGGAAAAATACTCTATTCATAAAATGTGTCAGTTATGATGAGTTTAGATGATGTTTCTTGTAGCAAGTAAATATCTTATTTTAGAAGGCATAGAAAATGAAACATTTATTTAAATGTTTTTGAAAATCTACTTAACAGTAGCATAATAATCTGTGTTAAAAACTTGTGTCCCAAACATATACTTTACTATAACTCATTTAATTCATCTGATTGACAAGCATAAATAATCTTATAACTCTATTCTGGAAGAAATGTCATGTGATATATTTTAAAGCAGTAGGTTAGCATGATTGTAAAATCTGGTTGCTAGTGTGTGTTTGCTGTGCATTATTTTGTGTGAAGCGCACAGATTGCTTCTGGGGACGGCAAGTGGGATGGTGCTCTGCAGGGCATGGCTCGGTGAGATCAGATATATGTGTGTATATATGTGTGTGTGTGTGTGTGTGTGTGTGTGTGTGTGTGTGTGTGTGTGTATGTGTGTGTATATGTGTATGTATATGTGTATATGTATGTCTATGTGTGTGTGTGTGTGTGTGTGTGGGTGTGTGTATATGTGGGTATGTGTGTATATGTGTGCGTGTGTATATATGTGTGTGTCTGTGTAAATGTATGTGATGGCTTTTTTTTTTTTTTTTTTTTTTTTAGGTAATAACAGGTGTTTCTGAGAATCTGCATAACTATACAATATGATTTATAATAATTTTTATGAATACAATATTTTACTCTATTGACAATAATGAGTTTAAGTAAATGCTCATATACAAACAATTCAAGATTTTTGGAAGCTGTTGATAGAATTCACATGACAGAAAATAGATGCATCTTAATGCATGTAATGTCTGAATCATATTAGCCAAAGTTTTGATTTAAATGAATGTTAGAACATAATTTTCTCTCCTCTTGATTTCTAACATTAAGATTATTTGAATGCTATTAGAATACAAGTGTTATATATTACATAGATCTATATAATAGTATGAACAGTTTTTAAAAAAAAAAAAAAAAAGTTTATTTTTAGTTTATATGATGCTGTTTTACCAAATGTGTAGTTTTGTCTTGATAGATAATTGAATTGAAAACTGTTAACCTCAGTTAAATATAACTAGTATTAAATTGATAAGGTGGTAGCTGAGGTACTGCTGCTTAGGGTAGGGGTTAACGGTAGTAAATACTGCTCTAAGTTGGAGTTTTCAACTCCAGGCGGGATGCAAGGTTTAATCCTTACATTATTTTCACTTGTTCATTGTTATATGTATATAGTTTTGACATCCACAATATATTTTGTACACTCATTGTCACTACAAACAAAATTGAATCCTATACAAAATCCCATAAGAGATTTAATAAATACAGCTATGTTTAAAGGTACACCTAAAAGAGGAGATGTAACATTATTTATCTTGTTATTTGTTATTTAGATAATAAGATTCTTGAGTTTTAAAAATGCCAAATGACATCTTTAAAAGGAATTTCTTTAAACATTAATGGATTGAATAATCCGTGTAAAAGGGCAAGCCTAATAAGATACATTAATCTACACAAGGCCAATCTAGCCTTCCTGCAAGAAACCCATCTCTTGAAAAAAGATATTGATAAACTAGCCACTAATAAGTATACAGTATTGGTTAGTTCAGAGCACACTCAGAAAAAAAGAGGAGTGGCTATTTTATGGAATAAAAGTATGCCCATTCTAAAACCATTAAGTCTTATCAGGATGACAAAGGAATGTTTTGTATGGTTACAATACAAATTAATGGGAAGACTTACACTTTAATTAATGTATATTGGATACCTGGAATTGGTATTAATACAGTGAAACACCATATTGATAAGATCATATAATTCTCTGTAGGGGATATTATTTTAGCTGGTGATTTTAATTGTATACTACATGAAAGTGATACTACCACTATAAAGAAAAGAAGAATTACATCTAATGCAAAACATTTAAATGATTTTGCTAATTCTTATCATTTGAATGATATTAATAATCAGATAGAGTCAAAATCATTACCATACACCTTTTTTTCTAACAGATACAAAACTTATTCAAAAATAGACAGGGTCTTTATTTCTAACCAGATGGTAACAGATTTAATTAATTCCAAAATCATTTCATGTCCTATATCTGATCATAACTCAATTGTTTTCGAATTCATGATAAAAAATACTCATAATGTTCAGATCAAAAGGATACCAGCATACTTAACTCAGCTAAAAGACTATAAAGAATATATACTTTCAGAAGTACAACATTTTCTAGACATAAATAATACTCCTGAAGTCTCCATTGTCTATGTTTGGGATGCCTTAAAATCATATCTATATGGACAAAGTATCAGATGGTATATTAACAAAAGGAAATCTTGGGATAAGGAATTGTTAGATATTCAAAGTAAACTAGACTCTTATAAACATAATAATAATGAAGAAAATATTATGGACAAGAAAGTTATTGAAGAAATAAACAAACTAAATGAGAAATACAAAGAAATTTTAACTCATAAAGTTAAAATAACTTTAGAGAAATACAAGTTTTGTCTTATTCAATAAGCCCCAAATACTTACATAGACTTAAAAATAAAACAAAAAGATTGAATAAACAAAACCATATCAAAGAAATCTTTTCTCTAAGGAAAAAGAAGAATGTTTCTAGTATACCAGAAATACTGGATGAATTTAGAAATCACTTTCACAAGATTAACCATAACAACATTAACATGGAACCTAAAGATAAAATAAAGGAGTTTATAACCACAAACATGAATAAAAAGCAATAAACAACAGATTAAACTATTGGACAAGAGTATTTCATATACAGAAGTTATTACACAAATAAATAAGCTTAAATCAAACAAAGCACCGGGTAATGATGGTATTATACCAGAGATATATAAAATCCTTTCTAAAACTACATATTCATTAATATATAAGGTTTTTATTCTGGCCCAAACTGAGTTAATAACCCCCATCTTGGCAATATACATTTATTTCACCAATTTTAAAACCTAATAAAGATCCAACTAGATGTTCTTCATATCGACCCATCTCATTACTTAATGTTGATTATAAAATGTTTATGAGTATTTTGCTGATAGATTGAAGACAATTATCCCCGGCATTATAGACATAGACCAGACGGGCTTCATTGTAAATAGAAATACTTTTGATAATATAAGAAGAACTTTAACATTAATTGACTTTGCAAATAGGAAAAAGAAAGATTTAACACTTATTAGTCTTGATATAGGTTCAGCATTTGATTCAGTAAGTTGGGACTATCTGTTTACCTTACTGAAATGCACAAATTTCTCTGATGCATTTGTAAATTTAATTGAGCATTTATACAAAGGAACTGGCTTATATTAAGGTAGGAACATATGTTTCACAAAAAATACCCATTCTTAAAGGTACAAAGCAAGGATGTCCACTTTCTCCACTATTATTCACTTTAGTAATGGAGCCTTGGGCTAATTTGATTAGAAACAGTACTGACATAGAGGGTTTTGAAATAGAAGAAAATACAACAAAAATTCAACTTTTTGCAGATGATGTTCTAATTACATCAACAGGATCTAATTCTTCTATGCAGTCTTTATTTGATAAAATGATGAATTTTAAAAGTATTTCTGGTTTAATATTCAATGAAGAACAAACTAAAATACTACCTATATATACACGAAAAAATACTCTCATTAGTGATTTTACTAAATATGTACTCAACTCAGGTCAGATAACTTATTTAGGTATAATACTATCTAAAGATATTAAATCTATTATATATAATAACTATAATACCTGTTTTCTTAATATACAAAATCTTTTTAATACCTGGAAAAATATGTTTTTTACTATGGAGGAGAGACTTACAATTATTAAAATGATAATATTCCCCAAGATTTTATACTTAATACAATCAATAATACTTTCACCTACAAAAAATAACTATCAAGAAACTGAATACACTAATGTTAAATTTCTTATGGGCACCTAATAGACCTAGGATTGCATTAAAGAAACGTACTAATAGCTGGTACTCAAGGGGTATTTCTTTTCCAGACTTTAATTTATATATTATCTCTTCTATTATAAAAGTTATTACTTTATTAATAGATCGGTCATATGTCATAAAATGGAAAGATTATTGGGAGCTAATTAGTATGCACTTCATGAAAATCTCCTTAACACATAAAAATATGATTATAAATAACTCCATGTTGTGGTTGCTAAAGGAATTTTGTACTTCACCTATTACACCTAAACATATGGTCTGTTACCCATTAAATATTATTATTAGTTATCGTAACTTTATATTCATGCACCCTAAGTATAGGGAATGGAATTTTATTGTATTCCTATAATTTATACTCAGGGTATGCTTATGTCATCTACTTCTGAAGGAGCTCATTTAGCTATAGATAATAATCTAAAGTACTGGTATCAGCTGATATCTGATAATAAAGTTAAAAATCTAGATTTCTTAAAACAAGAATTTGATCTAAGAGAAACTTGCTGGTTAGAGGTTCAGATCTTTAGACAACATCTCATTGATAGAATAGATCTAATGTCTATAACAGTTAAAGAATCTATTCCAAAACTGATTGATTACTTGATAATAAATTTACAGCATAAAGTTTCTGATAAAGGTAAACTTTCATATATACATAAAATTATCAGACAAGAAACTTTTACAATGTAGATTCATACTGGAATTATTTCACCTCTATTAATGGGGACCCACCAACTCAACAAGATAAACAATATATATTGGAATCTGCTTATAGAACTACATCTTCCATTGTCTGGAGACTTTATACATGGAATTTTTTACATAGATCTTTTTATACACCTTTGATGATGAATAAAATTAATAATAAAGATAATCTATGTAAGCGATGTAATGTAGAAATTAATGCTGACTGGGCTCATATGTTTATGACTGTATGAAGTTGAAAGAATACTGGAAGTCAATTAATGAATTTTGCAGACTCTTTTACAGATAATTTCATTATTTCTAAGTCTCTTATATTATTCAACACACCTGTACCTCAATGTGTTAAAAAGATTAAGCTTCGCTTGTTATGGTCTATCCTAGCAGTGGCTAGGAAAATAATAACTAGAAATTGGATTTCAGATACACCTCCTTGGTTCAATGAATTTAAAAATGTTATGAATATAATGTGTCATATGGAAATAAGCACAATTAGAATGAGAACAAATAGAAAAACATCACATTTTATTGTATGGGATAATTTACAAAATTTGTTAAAAAAATTCTAATTTCAATAGCACAGTATTTTAGTTTAATTAATTGATCTGATTGTAGTGGATGTCTTTGTAAATACTTTAGTTGTTTTGTTGAATATTATAATAATACCTATTTTTAATTATTTGTATAAAATAGTTATGATATTTCTCTTATATGTTAAAACAATAAACTTGTTTTGAAAAAAAAAAAAACTTGCCTGTAAAATATTTATCTTAAGAAACCAATTATGAACTTTCAATAAGCAAGACAATAAACTTCAGTAATGATCTGAGGATTAAAAAGGGGTGTACTTACCATGGATAGAGTCAAAACTAGACAGAGAAAAGTGATGTTCAGGAAAATGTTTGTTAGCAGTGATGTGATGTATGATTGTAATTACATGCAGGGCCAGTCTTTGATGAAATGGAGTCTTAGGACAAAGGCTCCTTAGTTCTACCCTGGCATCCCAATCCCAGAACTTAAACTGCTGGTCCAGCTACACCCTGAGTCAATTGCCTGGTGATCTTTGTGACTGTTTCTTACTTCACACTGGTTTTAACTTTTTAATCATCTCATCTCTAGTGTTTGCTTTGAAGTCTGATATCCCCATGTGTGGTCTCAAGGTAGAACATTCCCTAAACCTTCCTTAAGGAATGCTACTAGCAGAACACAGATACAAAAAGGACTGCTCATCTATGCAAACATGCATGCTGACCTTGGTTTAAACACAAAGACAAAGGGGAAATATGTACAGTCAGACAGAATAAATATTAGGACTGAACCCATACTCTGACACTGTCACATAAGAGC
>NW_025053529.1:0-10226 GCF_019279795.1 Protopterus annectens | reverse complement strand
TGAGGAGGGCTTTGGAGGAAGTGTAGTTTTTTATTTAGGCTCCTGGCATTGAGCATAGCTCCGTAAGGTTTAGTTCAGTTGATCTTGCTGTGTTGTACGTTTGTCAGTTTAGCATTGCCTAAGAAAAGCACTATGGGGTGGATAAAATTTTAGTCAGTATTTGAAAGCCTAAAGGGAACAAGTGAAAACCATCCTTGGCAAAGCATCCCCTGTTAACCGTGTCTTCCCAAGCTGACAGATATTGAATTCCTGTAGAACAACACCAGAAAGTTCCCAAGCTGACAGATATTGAATTCCTGTAGAACAACACCAGAAAGTTCCCAAGCTGACAGATATTGAATTCCTGTAGACTAACACCAGAAAGACAGGCAGTTGTTAAAATCGATCTTTTCCTCATATTGTGGCATCATCCTTGGTGATGGTAATATGCTGTTTAGTGCTAGACTCATACCAGCCTGAGACACATAGTCAGACAGCTTCATGATTTCTCTCTTTATAAAGTCCAGGGAGGTATGCCTCATGTCATTTACAACTACATGGACTATATGGAATCATACTTACACGAGTGCATGAATCGTGCTATCCCTAACAGAACCAAAATGCTATCCTCTAAAAAAAGGAATCCAATCTGGTGGTCCACTGCCATAAACAAACTCTACAACAGAAGAAAGAAACTGCTGCAAAAAATAGTAAAATCCCATGATTGGAGGAACTCCCTGGTCAGCCTGAGTAAGAAGTTGAGATCATTCATAAAATCCTCCAAAGCTAATTACGAAAACAAAATCGCCACTGTTTCTAAAGACAGCCACAAAGCATTCTATAGCTATGTCAAGAATCTCAATGGCAACACTCAGATCTGCTCTGAGGTACAGCACAAAGGCACTAAATATACAGAACCAACAGATATTGCCAACATCCTGGCAGATAGGTTCAATACTAACTTTACCCCCATCCCACCCTCTAAAGGGCCCATCTCTATACTGGAAGAATTCAAAGTTCCTGTAATCATGGCTGCACAGGTAAAAAAAACACTCTCCAAAGCCAAGAACACAGCATCCATCGGACCTGACAACATCCCAGGCTGCATTTTACATGAACTACAGAACGAACTGGCACCCCACCTAGAACCCTCACTAACTCAATTCAAAAACAAACTCAAGAAATACTTCAAAATTCATTGGTTATGTCCTTGCACTAACCCCAACTAGTGACCTCTCTATTACTTAGGTGCCTTACCTTCAACTACTTCTAACTTTTTTCTACCACACCATTTCAGGAAGGGTCAATTGTATAACTGCTGCTCAATGTGTTGTAAACCTGAATGTAATGTTATGTATATATAACTTTGAAAATAATGTTATGTTTTGTAAAGTGTTTTATAATACGTTAGTACTATATGTGTTAAATGCTGGTATTGCTTATGACTGTAATCTGCTTGAAACTAGCATTTACTAAATGTTCAATGTGTATTATTATCTTGGAGCTTTTCTCCGCAGGCCTCCACTGAAAATGGACATATATCCAGTCGGACTATTCCGGTCAACAAATGTAAAATAAATAAATAAATAAGTGGGCATGATTTTGGATTGTTCGGATAGCTAATGGTAGAGCATTCCAATTACTGGCTAAAGAGTAAGAGAAGAGAAGTTAGCCAGGTGGGAGGTTACGTCTGTGAACAGGAAGGTGCTGATTCTCAGATCTAAGGGGCCTATTTGGGAAGTAGAAAGTGATGATAGAACTAAGGGCGGGACAATCAGAAGGTTCATAGGTTACTACTAGGCTAACTGTCCTTGTGGGCCATTTTAAGCCTAGCCAATTACCCCATGTGAGAATCAAACCCTGCACCTTGTGTTTATAATTAAACACCTTAACCACCTAACTGTCCTTGTGGGCCAAAGAAAAAATAGACATCTTCAAACTGCAATGCTCTTTCCAATGGTGAGAATCAAACATTGTACCTTGCAGTTGAAAGGCATACACCTTCACCACTGCACCACTTGGCCTTTAAGGATTAAAAATAAGTTTGTGAGCAGTAGTAAATTGCAAATAGTTGAGGTAGTTTTGAAGTTCCCGCCATTTTAGAGAGTGAAGAGCAGTGCAGTGATGGGAGAAGTTTGTGGAATTTGTTGCGAGTTTTGCAATTTTATTATAACATGTCTCAAGCTTGGCTTTTAATGTAGCCTGGAGGTTGTTAAGTAGTGGGGTGCCATACATTAGGGAAGGGAGTAAGTAAATAGATGCAAGTGTTTGGTAGAGGGGCTAAGGAACTGATTGTGTTTATAGAGCATTCTAAGTTTTTCTGATGGGTTTTTGGATGTTTAATTGCAGGTGAATATCAAATTTTAGATGTTACATCTATTGCTACTCCCAGCAGTTTTGTGTGGTTGACAATTTCTATTAGCGCTTTAGCTTGGGAATAGATATTAAATGTGGTTTTGGCCAACAGGATTAATATTTTTTGGGAAGGGTGAAAAACAATATTGGATTTATTTGAATTAAGAGCTAGGTGTTTTTTAAGCCTCCAGGATTCAGTGGTGGACAAGGTTGTTTGGGTTTTGAGTTGAAGTTCAGAGATTGAGTCAGCTGCACAGATGATGGTTGAGTCATCTGCATATTGAATAAAAGCCCTAGTGGTCAAAGATGTGGAAATTATAAATGAAAATATTGAATAGGAGGGGGCAAAGTATGGAGCCTTGAACTCCAGTAGAGGTGTGAAGAAAAGAACAGTTATAGTCTTGCCATTTGATGGCCTGTTGTCTTGTCTTTTGGATAGCTTAAGATCCAATTGACAGTGGTGGGGAGTTCAAAGTTAGAAAAATGGGATAGTAACCAAGGGTGGGAAACTGTATCAAATGACTTTGAAATATCTAAGAATATGGTAGATACTATTTTCCCATTATCGCTGGCTCTGTTAATAGTATCCAGGAAAGAAATAAGGGCAGTTGCAGTGTTGTGTTCAGGTCTGAACCCATGTTGTGTGAAAGACAGGAGGTAGTTCTGAAGTAGATAGGGCATTAGCTGAATCTGAATGCACTTTTCCAAGATCTTAGAGATAGGGGACAGGATAACAATAGGTCGAAAGTTGGAGATTTCTTTATTTTTGCCACCTTTGTGAAAAGCAATAATGTAGACTTTCTTCATTAACTTGGGCACAAAAGATTCATGGATGGATCTGTTGGTTAGGATACTTATGGAAAATGCAATGCCTTCAGGTGCAGTCTTTGGAAATGTTGGGGTCAGATGGTCAGGAGCATTACAGCAGGGTTTGAGCTTAAGGAGTAGTCTTTTAATAGTTGTGGTAGAAATGGGTTGATAGTGAAATTGGGGTAGAATGGGTGTTGGGTTCAGTGGGGGATGTGTTGCTTGTAGAGATGGGGAAAGTGGAGGAGATTTTTAACTTATGCTGTCCTTGCTATGAGGAAAGTTAGTGGTAATGTTGGCTATTGAGTTTATGAAGAATGAGTTAAAGAGAGAAGCAATTTCATGAGAAGGTTTGTCTGGGTGAGGACAAAGACTGTTTTTTGTACCAGGATTCAGGAGAGATGTGATGGAATTCTGGAATGTTTTGGGGTTTTGTTTATGGTTAGACTGCAGTTTTGTGTAGTGAGATTTTTTTGTCATTATGTACCAGCTTCTGTACCTGATTACAGAGCTGTTTAAGGTGGGTCAGGGTGTCCTGGTTTATGTTAGATAATGTTTCCAGGTTTTTTCTATAAGGTACATCAGATTTTTAGCAGGCTTGGTTAGCCAAGGAGCGTAGTTAGTTTTGATCCCTTTCATGAGGTGCAGTGCAACGCTATTTAGTGTGTGTCCAGGAATGTGGTATTGAAATAATCTACAGCATTGTCAAGTGGTAAGAGTTTTGGGTATGTGCCAGTTAATATTTTTGAGGATATTAGTAAAGATTAGAGGGATGAAGTTAGTTAGGTTGCTTGTCAGTTTGTACTGGTGTTGATTTTGGAGGGCTGAGGGGGAGCAGAGGATATATGTGGAGACGTTGTCACTCATTCTGTCTAGAAGGGTGCATGATTCTGATATTTTATTGGTGTGGGGGACAAGAATGCAGTCTAGGGTGGATCCTGTGGTGTTATCCATGTTTGGTCTGGTAGGGGTGTTTATGAGCTGGGTAAAGTTGAATAGGTTAATATCAGAGGTATGGGAGTTAGAGTTCAGGCTTATCCAATTAATAGTTATGTCACCTAGGATAACAGTTTCATTTTTAATGTTAGGAGAGGTCCACGCTAGAATTTCTTCTAGTAGATGGATATTGTTCCCAGGGGGTATATAGAGAGCTATGATATACAGATTTTTGTAGTCGTTAGTCTTTAGGAGAGCAATGGTAATTTCGGTATTTGCAAACTGTGGAATGGGATTTGTGTAGGGTACTACGCTGAATGAGCTAGGAGAGATTAGTGCTACTCTACCGCCTTATTTGTGGGGTCTGTCAGATCTTATAGTTTGAAGACTGGGGGGGGGATTCCGAGTCTTTAATGTATGGTTTTAACTAGGTCTCAGTGATGGCAATGATGTCAGGTTGATTATGAGTTATTCATGTGTGTAAATTGGAGATTTTGTTGCAAATACTTTGTATGTCTATAGTTACCATGTAAAGGGATTTGTGGGGATTAGTTCCAAGTGGTGGTGTGAACATATTAGTTGCAGTGTTGCCTTGGTTGGGGTGTATATCTCCTGATAAAGGCAAAGTAGTGAAAGTAAATATATAAGATAAAGGCTCTTGTTTTGTGGGAGATTTGGCATTGTGTTGTTGAAGGTATCTAGTAGTGTTGCTTGTGGGAGTTATGAGGATCTTATTTATGAGGGGGGGCAATTCTTGGCTAGTATTGGAAGAGGGGGTCAAATATAGGTTAGGACATATGTAGGCATAGCTTGTAAGGTTTGTAGGAAGTGAGGTTGAGGTGGTGGAATAATGAGGTGAGAAGGAGATGGGGTTCAGGGCAGTGAGGTGTAATAGTGGACAGAGGCATACGGAGAGAAGTGATAGGATTAAAAGATGTGCTTTGGGTGACTGCATTGAAAGGTATGCATGTGAGCAGTAGTGAGGAGCAGAGCTGTCTAGGTATGACAGTAATAGGTGGACTGTAATAGGTGGATATTATGGTATGTATGCATGGAAAGGAGTGCAGTGTTATTGGAGACATTTGAAGTCGGTGTGTGTCGTGTTAGTTTAGAAGGTAGGGGAAGGATCTAGAATATGTTTTAATGGCAGTGGAAATAGGGGAGCTGTTTAGAAATTTGGAGGGAAGAAGAAAGGTGTGGATTGGCTAGAAAGGAAGTTGGGGGACGAGATACTGATGTTTAAGTTTAATAGTAGTGGGGGTGGGAGGAATTTGTCTGCAGTGTAGGGGATTGGAGTGAGCTCGAGCATAGCGAGTGCGATGAGCAGGTTGAAACCACAGGTTGTGAGACTATAAGAGAAAGAAGAAAAACAATCAGTGAAGCTGGAAGTGTTGGCAGGTAAGTAGAGGGCTATGCAGACACAGAGCAAAGTAAGCAGAGTAAACAAATACTGAAATTAATGGGAGGGGTTGTAAGCAATGTAGCTGATAGTCTGCACAATAACTAACTCTGGAGGCCAGGATCATAAAAGAAGATTGACAATGAGTAGAGTAGATAGAGAGGGGAGAGAGCTGGGTGGGGGTAGAGCAGGAGTTCAGCATGGTGGTGTGCAAGCAGCCTAATAACAGATATTTAGCAGGAATATGACTAAGATGGGAGGTTGGGATAATGGTTAAGATGTTTACCTTACAAACACAAGGTGCAGGGTTTGATTGTCACATGGGGTAATTGGCTAGGCTTAAAATGGCCCACAAGAGCAGTTAGCCTAGTACTAATCTATGAATCTATGAATCTATGAAAAGATCTAAACATACAGTATCCTAGTTGCTGTATTGTAGGACTGCTGAGTATGCATTAGGTGTTTAAGGCTTCAGCTGAATGCTGGTAAGGCTTATGGTCAAGTAACCAAGAACAGGGGGGGAAGGACAGAAGGTTTAGTGAGAGAGACCACCAAAGAATAGAAGCTTTGTATGTTATCTGGGAGTGGCAGTAGAAAGGGAAGGAATGAGACTGCAGGGGTAGATAGAATAGTATGTAGTAGGGAAGAGTTCAGTAAAGAAGATGATAGGTACAGTAATCATAAGTACAGTGTGGGCAGCAGTCCACTATTAGCTGAAAGATGAGAAGTAACGAATAAAGTATAGAAGTAAGGCGTACCACTATATTGTAAGAACAGGAACATAAGATACTGTAAACTCTATGAGCAGTAAAGCGTAGCAGTACAGTGGAAGGAGCAGTAGACATTTAGCAGCAGGTCGAGATGTTATAGAAAAGTAATTCAGATCAAACTTAGCAATAGTTAGACCTTTAACGTTAAACTATAGAAAAGTTATCCAAATCAAACTTAGCAATGGCTAAATCTTTCATATGCATTTATGCCTATACTAGCATAACAAAAACACATGGCAGCAGATGCCGCGTACTAGCGCGGCACTCATTATTTCATTCTAGTTATTCCATAAAATGGACACATATCAGTAGCCAGGAATCAAACAGAGAGTGAAATGCAGTTGGGGTGATCCACTTTGATACTGCAGTACTTTAAATAAATAAACCACTAGTATTGTAGCTACAGTTTGCCTAGGGGAGTGGAGTGAGCTTGAGCATAGCAAGTGGGAACAGAGCAGGTTGAAACCACAGGTTATGAGATTACAAGAGACAGAAGAAAAACAATCACTGAAGCTGGAAGTGTTGGCAGGTAAGTACAGGGCTATGCAGACATGGAGCAAAGAAAGCAGAGTAAACAAATACTGAAATTAATGGGAGGGGTTGCAAGCAATGTAGCTGGTAGTCTGCACAACAACTGTAACTCTGGAGGCCAAGATTGTAAAAGAAGGTGGACGTTGAGTAGAGTAGATTGTCAGCAAGGGGAGAGAGCTGAGGGGGTGGGGACAGAGCAGGTGTTCAGCCCGGTGGTGTGCAGGCACCCTAATAACAACAGATATTTATCATGAATATGACTAAGATCTAAATATACAGTATATTAGTTGCCGTAGGACTGCTGAGTCTACATTAGGTTTTTTAAGCCTTCGGCTGAATGCTGGTAAGGATAGTGGTCTGCTTCATTGAGTAGTCGGGTTGAGTAACCTTGTTTCCGATCAGCCAGGTATTCACAAAAATCAGTACAGTTGACTATAGCTCCTGCACACCACCGGGATAACATCAAGGAAATAGTTTCAGAGGCAAAAGATGGTAAATCAAGACTCCTCCACCTTTAATCCCTGTCTGTGTAGTAGATGGTCTAAATGTATGGCAGGCATTATAACCTTGCACTGTCAGTGAGCTTTCTGCAGCTTTAAACCATGTCTCAGTGAACATGAGCTCTCTGCAGCTTTAAATCATGTCTCAGTGAACATGAGCTCTCTGCAGCTTTAAACCATGTCTCAGTGAACATGAGCTCTCTGCAGCTTTAAACCATGTCTCAGTGAACATGAGCTCTCTGCAGCTTTAAACCATGTCTCAGTGAACATGAGCTCTCTGCAGCTTTAAACCATGTCTCAGTGAACATGAGCTCTCTGCAGCTTTAAACCATGTCTCAGTGAACATGAGCTCTCTGCAGCTTAAACCATGTCTCAGTGAACATGAGCTCTCTGCAGCTTTAAACCATGTCTCAGTGAACATGAGCTCTCTTCAGCTTTAAACCATGTCTCAGTAAACATGAGCTCTCTGCAGCTTTAAACCATGTCTCAGTGAACATGAGCTCTCTGCAGCTTTAAACCATGTCTCAGTGAACATGAGCTCTCTGCAGCTTTAAACCATGTCTCAGTGAACATGAGCTCTCTGCAGCTTTAAACCATGTCTCAGTGAACATGAGCTCTCTGCAGCTTTAAACCATGTCTCATTGAACATGAGCTCTCTGCAGCTTTAAACCATGTCTCAGTAAACATGAGCTCTCTGCAGCTTTAAACCATGTCTCAGTGAACATGAGCTCTCTGCAGCTTTAAACCATGTCTCAGTGAACATGAGCTCTCTGCAGCTTTAAACCATGTCTCAGTGAACATGAGCTCTCTGCAGCTTTAAACCATGTCTCAGTGAACATGAGCTCTCTGCAGCTTTAAACCATGTCTCAGTGAACAGAGGCTCATAGGTAAACACTAGGCGAACTGAGAGCTCATGTTCATTGAGACATGGTTTAAAGCTGCAGAGAGCTCATGTTCACTGAGACATGGTTTAAAGCTGCAGAGAGCTCATGTTCACAACACCTGCAACACATAGACCTCACAGTCAGAGTGTCAAACAGTCACAGCCCTTAAGGCCAAACACAATGCCAGACACACTAGTCATTGGTGACTCCATAGTCAGACACACTGACGTCCCGCTCACCAGACTGAGTAAGGAGAAGGTCACAGTAAGCTGCCTGTCGGGCGCTAGAATCCGCCACATAACGCAAGCACTCAGGTCTCTCAACAGCAGGTACAACATGACTCAGTCATTGTCCACGCTGGTGTAAACTTGACCTGGAGACGCACTCCTCCTCCTGGACTACATGAAAGCCAGACATTGAGGAGCTCTCTCTCTTGATTATGTAGCTCCAGGCAGGTATGACCCTGACCTTGAGCAGTATCCTACCTTCACCAAGAATGATGCCACAATACAGAGATAAGATGATCAGCTTTAACAATTTGCTTAAACACTGGTGTCATTCAAAGGGGATCCAGTATCTGTCTGCCTGGGATGACATGCTGACAAGCCACGCTGTTTCGCGCAAAGGGACTCGGCTTGCACCTGTCACCCCTGGGATTCCCGGATATTGGTGCAAAGGCTCTGCTATCCCCTATATGTGCCTTTTTAGGCAAGGCTCAAATTCTAAACCTACCACCCTAGAACACAAAAAGGAAAAAACTAAGGGTAATGCTGCTCAATGCCAGAAGTCTAAATCTCAAAATGCACGCACTGAGGCCCTTCTCAGTATGGAGAACATCGATGTCTGTGCTGTGACAAAACCTGGTTCAAGGCTCCTGAGAGCACACCAGTGCTATCAGGTTTTACCTCATATCATGCGTTCCGGCCCCAAAATCCGGACAATACCAAGAAAGGAGGGGGTATCCATATTCATCAAGGACACCATGTACACCTCAAGACTGGTGGCAACGCCCGCATTCGCATCGGAGACCATCCAGGTGCAATTAACCATAGGCAAGACTGCTCTGCAAATTGTACAGCATGTTACAGGCCACCCTCACAAACTCAGGAACCACACATGGCCTTCCTGAAAACACTAGAGGATAAATGTATCACCAAACACCATCATACTAGGTGACTTCCAATACCCTAATATAGACTGGGAACACTACTCAAGCCCAAACACCCTAGCCCAAAAGTTCCTGGAATTCATAAACTCAAATGCCATGGAACAACTACTCACCATCCCACAAGAGGAGAGATAACATACTTGATCTCATCATCACGAACATGGAGCACAATGTTCAACACCGGAAGTATACCCCCTCACTGGGTGAGATCAGATCACAACCAATCTCGCTGGAGGTCCTCATCCCACCCCCACCTGAAATAAAAAAAAACACAGTAAAGAACTTCTCAAAAGCCGACTTCACACTTCTAAAGACTAGTGTGGTCTCCTTTAAGGCCCCATAGCCGGCGGAAAACAATACTCAAGCCGCTGAATCACTTACAAATGCCTTCTACCACCGGCGCACCTGCAGGACTGCATGGATAAGGCAATCCCAAGCAAAACAAAGACTCTTTGTACCAAAGGCAAGCGTCCAGTCTGGTGGACCCCAGCCATAAACAAACTCTACAACAAAAGGAGGAAGCTACTACAAGATAGAGCAAAATCCTTAAAAGGTAAGACACCCTTGATCACTATAAGTAAAAAAACTAAGAGCTCTCATAAAATCATCCAAAGCAAATTTCGAGAGAAAAATAGCTAAAGACTCAAAAGACAATCACATAAGGCCTTCTTTAGCTATGTTAGAAACCTAGGAGGAAACTCCCAGATATGCTCAGAACTAGTTCAAAATGATGCTAAGATTACTGATCCTACAGACATTGCCAACATACTGGCTGACAGGTTCAGTGCAAACTTCTCCCCTCTCCCCAAAAGGAGAGATATCTATACCAAAACGAGTGCAGCCCCCAAACATCTCCAGCCCAAGTGAGAACTGCTCTCTCCAAAGCAAAACACAGCA